>NC_090324.1:69390689-69690689 GCF_040869045.1 Eurosta solidaginis | reverse complement strand
TGGTTACAAGAAGACATCTCAAAATGGCCTACACAAGATATATCTTACAACACAACCATCGAGGAGAAACGAGTGCAAGCACATGTAGTAACGACCAAAGCGGATTTTTATATTCTGGATAGATTTTCGAACCTACCCAGAGCCTTAAGGGTGATATCTTATGTCTTGAGATTTCTCGAAAGAACTCATCCAAAGACAAAAGATTATTTTAATAAAACGTCGTATCTGGTTTCATCAGATGAAATCGAAATCGCTACGCAACGCTGAGTTAAGATGTCACAACAACAGTTTTATCCCACAGAATACAAAAATCTGAAGTCAGGTAAGCTGGTAGATTGTAAAAACGAAGTGATTCCACTTGACCCTTTCTTATACAAGTATGGCATTATAAGGACTGGTGGTCGCATCCGCGCGGCTCTAGACCTACCATACAATGAACGCCATCCAATAATCCTACCTTACACATGCAAATTTTCTCGCCTTTTAGTTCAGTTTATCCATTAAATCTCTTTACATGGAGAAAATCAACTAATGTTTAGGCTTATTAGGACTCAATATTGGATTCCTAGGGTTAAAAATATGATAAAATCCATCATTCACAATTATAAGGTCTGCACAATCGTGTACAAACGTGTACAAACCCAACTTATGGGTAACCTTCCCAAGGAACGTACCACATTTTCCCGACCATTTACTAATTCAGGGGTAGATTTTCCAGGACCATCCGACATAAAAAGTTATAGAGGTAGAGGGTGTCGAATTTCGAAAGGTTATATCTGTCTGTTTGTCTGCTTTACTACGAAAGCCATACATTTGGAAGCCACAACCGACCTTAGCACCCAATCCTTTCTCGCGGCATTTTCCAGATTTATCGCCAGGCGAGGATGTCCGAAAAATATATATTCCGACAATGGGACTAACTTTGTTGGAGCCTCACGATCACTTAGATCTGAGTTTAAGGCATTTATAACTGATTCGCGTGAGAACGTATTGTCTAAATATGATCATCAAATTCTGCAATGGCATTTCATCCCCACTGCCTCTCCTCATATGGTAGGTCTGTGGGAAGCTGGAGTAAAAAGTTTCAAAGGCCACTTTCGAAAAGTGGCAGGTAGGGATAAATATACCTTTGAGGAATTCACAACCCTACTTTGTCGAATAGAGGCTTGCCTCAACTCGCGACCACTAAGTCCAGCGTCGAACGAATCCACCGACTTAGAACCCTTAACCCCTGGTAATTTCCTTGAAGGCGGGCATCTTCTCGCTCCTCCAGAAATAGATTCCAATGAGAATCCTGTCTCCATAGTCAATAGGTGGCATAAATTAAAAGCTTTGCATCAAACGTTTTGCAAAAGATGGAAAAGAGAATATCTCTTACAAATGCAAAAGCGGGTAAAATGGAAACACCCGAAAGCAAACATCAAAATAGGGGATTTCGTCGTCGTGAAAGACGACAATGTAGCTCCAAACGAATGGAGACTTGGAAGAGTCGTCAAACTCCACCCGGGAGCAGACGATCTTGTACGAGTTGTCGACATCACGACTGAAAAAGGTCAAATTACAAGGCCCTTGGCCAAACTGGTTCTACTTCCACCAGCCAATGAAGCAAGTGGAGAGGTATCCACCGATGACCAAACCGACCCTTAAATCAGGACATTCCACTTCATCAAAATAGGTAATGCCATTTTAAATTATGGCGTACAAAGTAAACAATTTTATTTCAAAATTAAAAAAAGTCGACAGGGTGCAGATACCAAGTCTATGAAAACTACAAACGAAATTGCTGAAAAATAACCTATATGCCCAGCTGAAATATATATAAAATACATAAATTAACCACAAAACTAAATACCAAACTAACTACACGCAAATTACCACGTACAAACGTTCGGTAGCCGCAGGGAAATACATTCGTTTATTCGCTTGGGTTCTTCTTCGTTTCAAAATCCTTCTAAGCCATCGGTTCCTAAATATAAAACAGTTTAATATTGTTTCAGACAAATAACAGTCCAACTACAATAACTTGACAAAACTTTGGTTAACACAACCGGCTTCATTCATTATCAAATTAATTTATCATGTTAAGTCAAGTTGGTGTAATTGGACTAACTACATAAGAAAACTAAACCGCAAAAAAAATTCCTATTATACCCATAATTTACTACGTCAATATGATAAATTGTGAATTTCTTTTTTTCCAATACATAACAACATTTTTTTTTAAAGTCCAAGTGCTTTCTCTTATTTCTCACAATAACTCACAACATTTTTTGTTGGGTATTGTTAGACAAGGAATGCACTACAAGAACAAAATTGCAATTAAATTTGCACAAATAAACTAATATTTACAACTGATCGCTTCTGCGATCATTTCTGGATTTTCTAGCACAAAAACTAGAAAGAAAACTTAAATGCACATCTTGTCTTAAAACATCTTACATTATTCCGGTACATAATTGGCATATGTAAATTTGTTTGATATCCACCTTAATCCGTGAAGGGCAAAACCTCAAACCATTCTTTTTGGGGTGCATCAATATTCAGGCGTGCAAGTACGTGTGTACCCGAAGGAGTTCATAGTAATTTGCATAATCTGAAAAGAAAAGAAAACAAGAAGTTATTACAATGATTAATTTAACACAAATTATAAAATTTTAAAACTTGTTTACTTACCATCATCATGTTTATTATGTAATGACATTCTTCTTCTTCCATTTGTCATTCTTTCATTCTCTTTCACTTAACACTCCAATTTCCCTGGTGGTATTGCAATTTCAGCAAAATAAATAAACACCAATTTTGAGTATGCGTGTTCCCGAGGCGCATCACAGGAACCAATTTTATTTTTTTTGTCCATCAAAATTTAAAATTAAATGTGTCATGAATGTTTTACTGAATCTTCTTGTAAAAATAACCACGAATGGCAAAATAAATAGGAAAAAAACGTTAAAGGTTAAGAATGACTTACAATTGAAAATTATTTAGCAAGATTTTTGTCGAATACTACAAAAACTAGCCTGAAATGCGAAACCTTTCTTGGATGGCAGGAATCTTGTGACAAAAGTAGTCACAAAATAAAAATAAAACTGCAAACTTTCGATCATATTCGAAATAACAAATTTTTCGGTCGTAGTCCAAATTACAAGTTTTCGTGGAGTGGAGTTGCCAGCCACATAAAAGCATGTTAGAGGGTTAATATAACTTTCGAAATAACTCAAAATTATTAAAACGTTCGTCACCCAACCAATATTCATTTAAAATAAAACATTTTATTCAAATTAAAACCAAAAATAACAAAATAAATCCAATCTGGCACGGAGACCCGTCCTTTCCGTCTTGATATAACCTTAAATCTCATAAAGTTAAAATCTGGAACGGAGACTTGGCCCCTTTGTCCAGATGGAAAATAATCTTACAATCGTCGAAATCTGGAACGGGGACATGCCCTCTTCGAGACTACGAAAAACTCGAAATCCAAACGAGGTTTATACTAATAAAGTGCGTTGAATTGTAACCCGTTCTTGTTTTCAGCTTTAATATGTTGCTCCTTTTCTTCCTACAGCGGCATCTATTATCGACGAAGTACGGGCGCGATCAGTCAACACATATTTGTTCAAAATAAACAAAAATTTAAATCTAGTTTTTAAGTACTGCTGTGCGTGACAGCTGAAGCATGGAATTCCTCCCACAGATGTTGCTTACCGCAAGCGGGCCGGCATGTTTAGGTCAGAACCTAAATATTTATATCTATTTTACACGGCCACCCCAATGCATAATTCATTTAGTTGTACACATGTATTTACATAAATACACTGTCATGTATTGCTAACACGCATGCATACAACCTCAATATTGTCACTCACACATGTAAGCAGCATAACACGGGTAACTGAGTTTTCCATCGGATAACAAATATCCCTTGGAAACCCTCCGCACGATCTCCGGTCCGACACAACGGAGATCATTTTCTTGTTTGCTGTTCTATTTCAACCACGGAGGAAGAAAGTCGCTGCTGCTGTCACGCTACATACCAAAGGTAAAATATTGTACTAAATTAATACAAAATAAATTAATTATTGTCATTATTACTTATACAAATATTTGCCTTTTTATTCCTTTTTCCATATATGTATATACATATATTCTCCGTGCTACCACGCGTTCAGAAATTTGAGCCTAATAGATTAACCTTTTTTTATAACTGCTGGTGATTCTAATTTCAAATTAAAAACCCAGTTTTGTGTACTAAATTTCTGAAAGACCGGAGTAATACATTTTAAAAATTAAACAGGGGGTTCTGTCCTATTCCCGACTCTGCTAAATTTGTACATATCAAAGCTCCCCTCCCCACCAGAAGGAGTTTTTATTAATAGGTCTGGAAGGACTGCGACCTTTGTGCAGATCTATTGTGCAAACCAGGAGGAGTTACAATCATTTCCTACGTCGAAGACTGCAAGCTTATGGCTACGGGGCCTGCCCTCTTAACATATGAATTTTTAAAATAAACAGTTATCTCCCAGTCGTTCTCACCTTACACCTCGCGAAACAGATCACACAAATATATGTTAACGTCGACTGTCAGTCACCCAAAGATCTTTCGATAATACTATCACCTAAAAGACGCATTCCACCAAAGATCTTAATGGTAACTATCGATAATAATCTCACCTAAAAGGCGCATTCCACCAAAGTTGTATCTTAAGTACAAAGCCGCAACAAAATCCAACTTTGCTCTGGTTACTGTAAAATGTTAAAATCTTTCTTGCCTAGAATCAACCCCGACATACGTACCATCTTTTCAATTGTAAAGTGGAACCTGCGCCCTATTGTCTGCACCTGTGGAAACTGCAAGTTTCCTTGAACTCCTGTTAGAGGACTTTGATGACAATTTGTGAGTGACAAGATAAACAATTTGGGTTTTATTATGAATTCTTCGCTGAGCTGTTCGAACCATATAAACAAAGTTGTAAGCAACGTGTACACTGTTTTGCGCAGGCTAAGTATGTCAGCCTCGTTTACACCGTTAGACATAAGAAAAAAATTAGCTGTGCAATTAATTCTACCTCATATTACATATTCCGATCTTGTATATAGTAAGCTGGACTCTGTCTCTTCTCATAAAATTCTAGTGCTACGTCTACGGCTTAAAGCGATATGACCACATCTCCTTGTGGAAGAATAAACTTCTGGGATGCAGTATCTTAGATTATCTTGCAGCTAGGAACTGTATATTCCTGTATAAGCTTATTGAATTCAAAACTCCTAGCTGTCTTTACAAGAAGCTAAAATTCACAAGATCTAATAGGCATCATATTTTAATTCTCCCTAAGTACTCCTACTTATCTTCTTCGCGGTTGTTCTTTGTTCATGCTGTGAGACTATGGAACTCCATTCCTGAATCTATTAAGGCAATCATAAATCGAGGTAACTATAAGAATTACTTTGGAACTAATGGGTAAATGTAACTACGGTTCAGCTCCATCCTATTTCTATTTCTATCTCAGTGTGCTATTCTAAGTCCTTACTTCTTTGACGTAAAATCTTATTTTCTCCAACAAATACCATATTTAATTCTCATACATTCTAATATAAACATACGCAATTAGTTATATATAAATATTTTTAATTTATTATTTTTTATAATTCCTGTATATACCTATAAGTTGATGTACTATAAAAGACTATGTCTTAACGATACAGCCATTCTTTACTATATAAATAAATAAATAAATATATAAATATATGCCAGGAACCAAGAAATATGCGTGATTTTACTTATCCCGATTCCGTCGTACTATTCGATATTATTTCATTAATTGCCACTTTGATGTAAGTGTATATAAAAATTGACGCGGCTGCTGTCGAAGCTGTTTTTACTACTTTCTTCAAGGCTACTATGTCCGCCTGAGGATCTGTTTATATTTAGATCAGTTCCGTATACCAGTGTATACTGTTTCCCTTCGTATGCAATTTGGGCACATGATCTTTGACGCTTTGCATCGGATCGGCGCCTTTCATGCTCTTCGATCGTGCGAAACTCTTGCTGATTTGATTCCAATTTATACGGCACAAGCTTTGGGGCATGCCACCTTCTATGATTTTTCATTTCCATCTATTCTTGTATGCCCGGGACCTAATAAATATTGTTATTTTCCTTATCTAGATTCTGCCTTGCTATTCGATATTATATTATTAGTTGCTGCTTTGATGTCAACTGTTTTCCTTCAGTGTTTCTACGACTTCGTCATGGCTACTGCGTTTGTCTGAAATATATTGCAGTGATTTGGCAGGAGGATCTGTTTTTCGGGTCAGAACAGTATACCGGCGTTTACTTTTATCACTTAGTCCTCCATTTCGGCTCCCTAGCGCCAACCTTAAATCTCTTTTACACCAACAGGTCAACAGATGGAATGTGCAGAATTATATACGTCGAAGCCACCTATCAATGATAGCCTACATACCCCCTCTAATTTAGTTAGTTAGGTTACTTTTTGGGTGGCTATACATAATACCTGTAAATACTCGATGAGAGAGAGAGCGTGATATGTCCCACTTACATCTCTGCATGCATAAAGTGCCGTAGATAATGACTTTGTAGACAAGTTTGATCATCATTAATTCTCGCTCAGTGAATAAAGAGTTTAGCAAGCTATTAAAAAGAAGAGTTTTTATTTTAATGTTTCTTTTCTTTAAATAAATTTTAATATGTTTACATAAAACAATAAAGGTATTCACCCTGGCTCGTTAATGCGTAATTTGATAATATTTTTAAATGTTTTTGTGTAGACAAATTTTAACGGGATTTTTATAAAAAAGACTACGCATAAACAAAACTACCGATTTAACGATTCAGGTGTGAATACTGCTAATATTTTCTTCGTAAAATAAAAAAATTAACATACAATTTTTTGATACTTTTCCCATAGCACATATTCGGACCTGCAGTTCCTTGCATCAAGACGAGCAGCTGCAGTAGCTGCAGCAGCAGCTGTGCTCCCCCCTCCGCCTCCATTGCCCACAACATCAGCGTCTTCCGTCAACCCCATATGTGCCAAGGATATAAGCATAAGAAGTGGCTGTATTTCCAACCACAACTGTGAGAAAAATGAATACTGTAACAGTGACAACAATAATTCTCAAATGCCACTAGACATTGCCTGTGAAAAACAAGCCGCTGCAAATCAATATAATCAGCACGTACATCACCGAGCTCATGGTAATGTGCAACTAGCACCTGCTCAACCATGTGATTTTCACCCGCCCTATAGAATTCCTAGTTACATGGAACATTTTTATTCTATTCCACGTAATAGTGTTGCGGTACCAGTTCATGGTAAGCTGTCGTATATTTAAAAGTAACAACCTCTTTTTTCATTGTATTATAAAATTGCTTGAATATACACACGGTGAGATCCCTTTAATTTTAGTTTGGTGTCAGTTTACAAAAGCTGCCAAAGTTTTGGCCGAAGTTGGTAATTTTCACTTGATTTTTTTGCTCTGTTTCGAAAAACATAATTGTATTCTAGGCTTGCCTCCTTATATGTTCTGCTCCTTATATGTTAATTAACTTTTCCTTTATAAATATGCATTCTTATCCTTATGATTTCTGTTGCTAATATTTAACTCTACAATGTTACTTAACAGTTATTCTCTCTTTCCACATTCCTATTTATCTTTTCTGGTTTTCTCTTAAACTTCTCGGTTTTTACGTATAAAAAAATCAATTGATAAAAACCCGATAAAAACACTTCTTGTGAACAAATTTTAAATCTTATAAAGATCACATGTGGAAACGGCCATAATTTTTTTATTTTCAAACCACTCTGATCATTAAATATCTTTGGGAAATGAACATATTTCAGTGATCTTTTTTCCTAAAAATAAAAATTTGTAGAAATTGCGTTTCTTAATTACTTTTTTCTGAGCCGAGCATATACATATGTTATCCAGGGATGGGCGATATGGATAAATTTAAATAACTATTGACGAAAAAAATTAAAAAAATTTATTTTTATTCATTATCCAAGAAAACTTGAGTGATGAACAACAAGTTTTTTTCTATTCAAGGATTTCTTGAATAACGAATACATTTTATCGTTATTCGAAATATTCTGAGTGACGATAACCGGTCATTCTTGTTTTTGTAAATTTTAAGTAAAGGTTGAGTTATTATTCATTATTTAAAAAATATGAATTAACAATAAAGTTTCAGTTTTTATTTAGTTAATAAACCTTCAAGATGCTCTGAAAATGTACCCATATGCGAAAACAGTTCGCTACAGTTCGGAAGCGAGGTTCTATAGTGGAATTATTGGCATACTTTTTTTCATTATCACCCACCCACTCAAAAGTTACTAGGGTGGTAGTACTATATAGGCATCAAGTTAGCACTACCAGGGGTTATGTTTTAAAAAAATCGAACGGTAAATTTTTCGTTTCCACGGTGAAAAACGGTAAAAAAGAAACGAGAATTATTGGCATACCTTTTTCATTTTCACCCACCCACTCAAAAGTTACTAGGGTGGTAGTGATATATATGCATCAAGTTAGCACTACCAGGGGTTATTTTTTAAAAGAGTCGAACAGTAAATTTTTCGTTTCCATTGTGAAAAACGGTAAGAAAAACGGGAATTATTGGCATACTTTTTTTTCATTATCACCCACCCACTCAAAAGTTACTAGGGTGGTAGTGATATATAGGCATCAAGTTAGCACTACCAGGGGTTATTTTTTAAAAGAGTCGAACAGTAAATTTTTCGTTTCCATGGTGAAAAACGGTAAAAAATCCGGAATTATTGGCATACTTTTTTTTCATTTCACCCAGCCACTCAAAGGTTACTAGGGTGGTAGTGCTAACTTGACGCCTTGTTAGCACACTTTGGGCCATAGTTTAAAAAATAATAATGAGATCCAAAATCTGTTTTGGGATATCAGTTACGGTTAAAAAGCGGTAATTATTGGCGTTTTTTGTTTTAAGGTAGCTGTTGCAAATTCCAAGTTGCAGCGGTAGTAGTGCTAACTTGGCGGTCAAAACAGCATATTTAGGAATATTTTGAAAAATACTAGTGCTCTCAATTTTGCGTTTTCACAGTAAGAAACGGAGAAAAAATGGCAATTATTGACATAATCGGCTTGATTTTAAGAATAGTTTAAATCGGTTTTTCGGGGTGGTAGTTCTAACTTGACGTCAAGTTATCACTACCAGAGGTTAACTTGAAAAATATTCGAGCGGTAATTTTTTCTATTCCACGGTAAAAAAACGGTTAAAACGGTAATAAATTAGTCATATTTGAGTATGAACTTTCAAAGTGGTAGTGCTAACTTGACGGATATTTTTAATCGTGTCCTAAATATATCTATTATATATTTACTGGTGAGGCTTAAAAATATGTGATTTGATTTTTTTAAGGACCACCCTAATATTCAAAAATACCTGAACCTGTAGCTTTTTTTATTACTGTATAACTTGTAATAAAAAATATTGGCTACATTGTAAAAACTATTATTGAAGAAATGAGCTTGATCAAACTAGCTCTCTTTTGCGGACTTTTCTGTTTTTGGAAATTTCGTTTTTCATAAAATTTCTAAACAATGTTGACAAATCAAGTTAAAAGTAAATTTCCTAACTCTTTCAAACCACAATTTGATATTTGTCAATTTATATTGTCAATTCTTTCGGTAAGTTGGAGTCGCCTAAGCAGGCGTTAGGACGCCTCTTTTACGAAAATAGCATTAGGTACTTTAGCTCGTTATAACGGCACTGCTTTCCTACAATTTTAGGGTTGTAGCTTTATGAAGTGCAGAGATATCACGTTATATGTTGGCGAAGCCCGTATTCTTATATTATTATGTTGAAAGTCGGCGTGGTCATTGACCGAATCACGCGATTTTTTTCAGATCACGTTTTCTTTACAAACGGAAGACGCATATCGAAATTAATCTCTTCTTCTTTCGTTCTCAAGATATCGCTACCGAAATCTGATGAATGAACCCTACAATGAACCGTAAATACCACACCCACTTGTGCCAAAAGTAGGGACCTCTGCATAGACAATCTACGTGCCAAATTTCAGTAGGTACAGAAATATCAAAGAATTATAATTGTAGGAAATATTTATTTGAGACGTAAAAAGTAGCCGTGGTTACCAACCGAATCAATTTATTTTCGGAGGCAGCCTTTTTTGTGGCAAGAGAATAATATCCAGAAGATCGTTACAAACAAAAAAACATAAAAAAAGATTCTTCGGATATTTCGGGGACGGAACCCCAGATATCCCCAAATCTATTCGAAATTACCCTTAAATGACCCAGAGTGAGTTCCGAAAACCATTCCGGAGTGACCCCCAATGAGCCCGAGAGAGCCCCCAATCCCATCCTGAAATGACCCCGAGATGACCCCGAGAGGACCCCGAGGGAGAAACCAAAACTATTCAAAAATGACCACGAGGTAGTCCCCAAAAAAATTCTGAAATGGCCCTGGAGGAACCCAAGGGAATCGCCAAAATCATCCTCGAATTACCCCAAAAACGCCATGAGGGAGTCCCCAAAACCATCCCGGAATTACCCCCAAATTAGCCCGAGGGAGTGCCCAAACTCATCCCGGAATGACCCACAAATGGCTTCGATGGAGTCCCCAAAACCATTCCGAAATAAGCCCAAATGACACGCAGGGAGTCCCCAAGACCATCCCGGAACGACCCCCAAATGACCCCTAGAGAACCTCGCTTCAGAACCGTAGCGAACTGTTTTCGCATATGGGTACATTTTCAGGGCATCTTGAAGGTTTATTAACTAAATAAAAACTGAAACTTTATTGTTAATTCATATTTTTTAAATAATGAATTATAACTCAACCTTTACTTAAAATTTACAAAAACAAGAATGACCGGCTATCGTCACTCAGAATATTTCGAATAACGATAAAATGTATTCATTATTCAAGAAATCCTTGAATAGAAAAAACTTGTTGTTCGTCACTCGTTCTTTTCTATTCAAGGATTTCTTGAATAATGAATACATTTTATCGTTATTCGAAATATTCTGAGTGACGATAACCGGTCATTTTTTTTTTTTTGTAAATTTTAAGTAAAGGTTGAGTTATTATTCAGTATTTAAAAAATATGAATTAACAATAAAGTTTCAGTTTTTATTTAGTTAATAAACCTTCAAGATGCCCTGAAAATGTACCCATATGCGAAAACAGTTCGCTACGGTTCTGAAGCGAGGTTCTCTAGGGGTCATTTGGGGGTCGTTCCGGGATGGTCTTGGGGACTCCCTGCGTGTCATTTGGGCTTATTTCGGAATGGTTTTGGGGACTCCATCGAAGCCATTTGTGGGTCATTCCGGGATGAGTTTGGGCACTCCCTCGGGCTAATTTGGGGGTAATTCCGGGATGGTTTTGGGGACTCCCTCATGGCGTTTTTGGGGTAATTCGAGGATGATTTTGGCGATTCCCTTGGGTTCCTCCAGGGCCATTTCAGAATTTTTTTGGGGACTACCTCGTGGTCATTTTTGAATAGTTTTGGTTTCTCCCTCGGGGTCCTCTCGGGGTCATCTCGGGGTCATTTCAGGATGGGATTGGGGGCTCTCTCGGGCTCATTGGGGGTCACTCCGGAATGGTTTTCGGGACTCACTCTGAGTCATTTAAGGGTAATTTCGAATAGATTTGGGGATATCTGGGGTTCCGTCCCCGAAATATCCGAAGAATCTTTTTTTATGTTTTTTTGTTTGTAACGATCTTCTGGATATTATTCTCTTGCCACAAAAAAGGCTGCCTCCGAAAATAAATTGATTCGGTTGGTAACCACGGCTACTTTTTACGTCTCAAATAAATATTTCCTACAATTATAATTCTTTGATATTTCTGTACCTACTGAAATTTGGCACGTAGATTGTCTATGCAGAGGTCCCTACCTTTGGCACAAGTGGGTGTGGTATTTACGGTTCATTGTAGGGTTCATTCATCAGATTTCGGTAGCGATATCTTGAGAACGAAAGAAGAAGAGATTAATTTCGATATGCGTCTTCCGTTTGTAAAGAAAACGTGATCTGAAAAAAATCGCGTGATTCGGTCAATGACCACGCCGACTTTCAACATAATAATATAAGAATACGGGCTTCGCCAACATATAACGTGATATCTCTGCACTTCATAAAGCTACAACCCTAAAATTGTAGGAAAGCAGTGCCGTTATAACGAGCTAAAGTACCTAATGCTATTTTCGAAAAAGAGGCGTCCTAACGCCTGCTTAGGCGACTCCAACTTACCGAATGAATTGACAATATAAATTGACAAATATCAAATTGTGGTTTGAAAGAGTTAGGAAATTTACTTTTAACTTGATTTGTCAACATTGTTTAGAAATTTTATGAAAAACGAAATTTCCAAAAACAGAAAAGTCCGCAAAAGAGAGCTAGTTTGATCAAGCTCATTTCTTCAATAATAGTTTTTACAATGTAGCCAATATTTTTTATTACAAGTTATACAGTAATAAAAAAAGCTACAGGTTCAGGTATTTTTGAATATTAGGGTGGTCCTTAAAAAAATCAAATCACATATTTTTAAGCCTCACCAGTAAATATATAATAGATATATTTAGGACACGATTAAAAATATCCGTCAAGTTAGCACTACCACTTTGAAAGTTCATACTCAAATATGGCTAATTTATTACCGTTTTAACCGTTTTTTTACCGTGGAATAGAAAAAATTACCGCTCGAATATTTTTCAAGTTAACCTCTGGTAGTGATAATTTGACGTCAAGTTAGAACTACCACCCCGAAAAACCGATTTAAACTATTCTTAAAATCAAGCCGATTATGTCAATAATTGCCATTTTTTCATCGTTTCTTACTGTGAAAACGCAAAACTGAGAGCACTAGTATTTTTCAAAATATTCCTAAAAATGCTGTTTTGACCGCCAAGTTAGCACTACTACCGCTGCAACTTGGAATTTGCAACAGCTACCTTAAAACAAAAAACGCCAATAATTACCGCTTTTTAACCGTAACTGATATCCCAAAACAGATTTTGGATCTCATTATTATTTTTTAAACTAAGGCCCAAAGTGTGCTAACAAGGCGTCAAGTTAGCACTACCACCCTAGTAACCTTTGAGTGGCTGGGTGAAAATGAAAAAAAAGTATGCCAATAATTCCCGTTTTTTTTACCGTTTTCACCGTGGAAACGAAAAATTTACTGTTCGACTCTTTTAAAAAATAACCGCTGGTAGTGCTAACTTGATGCCTATATATCACTACTATCCTAGTAACTTTTGAATGGGTGGGTGAAAATGAAAAAAAAGTATGCCAATAATTCTCGTTTTCTTACCGTTTTTCACAATGGAAACGAAAAATTTACTGTTCGACTCTTTTAAAAAATAACACCTGGTAGTGCTAACTTGATGCATATATATCACTACCACCCTAGTAACTTTTGAGTGGGTGGGTGAAAATGAACAAAAGTATGGCAATAATTCTCTTTTCTTTTTTACCGTTTTTCACCGTGTAAAAGAAAAATTTACCGTTCGAATTTTTTAAAAAATAACCACCCTAGTAACTTTTGAGTGGGTGGGTGATAATGAAAAAAAGTATGCCAATAATTCCCGTTTGTTTTACCGTTTTTCACAGTGGAAAGAAAAATTTACTGTTCGACTTTTTTAAAAAATAACCCCTGGTGGTGCTAACTTGATGCCTATATAGCGCTACCACCCTAGTAACTTTTGATTGGGTGGGTGAAAATGAAAAAAAAGTATGCCAATAATTCCCGTTTTTCACCGTGGAAACGAAAAATTTACTGTTCTACTTTTTTAAAAAATAACCCCTGGTAGTGCTAAGTTGATGCCTATATAGAACTACCACCCTAATAACCTTTGAGTGGCTGGGTGAAAATGAAAAAAAGTATGCCAATAATTCCCGTTTTTCTTACCGTTTTTCACCGTGGAAACGAAAAATTTACTGTTCGACTTTTTTAAAAAATAACCCCTGGTAGTGCTAACTTATGCCTATATAGAACTATCACCCTAGTAACTTTTGAGTGGGTGGGTGAAAATGAAAAAAAAGTATGCCAATAATTCCCGCTTTTATTACCGTTTTTCACCGTGGAAACGAAAAATTTACTCTTCGAATCTTTTAAAAAATAACCCCTGGTAGTGCTAACTTGATGCCTATATAGAACTACCACCCTAGTAACTTTTGAGTGGGTAGGTGAAAATGAAAAAAAAGTATGCCAATAATTCCCGTTTTTCTTACTGTTTTTCACCTTGGAAACGAAAAATTTACTGTTCGACTTTTTAAAAAATAACCCCTGGGAGTGCTAACTTGATGCCTATATAGCACTACCACCCTAGTAACTCTTGAGTGGGTGGGTGAAAATGAAAAAAAGTATGCCAATAATTCCCGTTTTTCTTACCGTTTTTCAGCGTGGAAACGAAAAATTTACTGTTCGACTTTTTTAAAAAATAGCATTTCCACCCTAGTAACTTTAGAGTGGGTGGGTGAAAATGAAAAAAAAAGTATGCCACTAATTCCCGTGCTTTTTACCGTTTTTCATCGTGGAAACGAAAAATATACTGTTCGACTTTTTTAAAAAATAACCCCTGGTAGTGCTAACTTGATGCCTATATAGAACTACCACCCTAGTAACTTTTAAGTGGCTGGATGAAAATGAAAAAATGTATGCCAATAATTCCCGTTTTTTCACCGTTTTTCACCGTGGAAACGAAATGAAAAAAGTATGCCAATAATTCCCGTTTTTCTTACCGTTTTTCAAAAATAACCCCAGGTAGTGCTAACTTGATGCCTATATAGCACTACCACCCTAGTAACTTTTGAGTGGGTGGGTGAAAATGAAAAAAGTATGCCAATAATTCCCGTTTTTCTTACCGTTTTCCACCGTGGAAACGAAAAATTTAGTGTCGACTCTTTTAAAAAATAACCCCTGGTAGTGTTAACTTGATGCATATATAGCACTACCACCCTAGTAACTTTTGAGTGGGTGGGTGAAAATGAAAAAAGTATGCCAATAATTCCCGTTTTTCTTACCGTTTTTCAAAAATAACCCCAGGTAGTGCTAACTTGATGCCTATATAGCACTACCACCCTAGTAACTTTTGAGTGGGTGGGTGAAAATGAAAAAAAGTATGCCAATAATTCCCGCTTTTATTACCGTTTTTCACCGTGGAAACGAAAAATTTACTCTTCGAATTTTTTAAAAAATAACCCCTGGTAGTGCTAACTTGATGCCTATATAGAACTACCACCCTAGTAACTTTTGAGTGGGTAGGTGAAAATGAAAAAAGAGTATGCCAATAATTCCCGTTTTTCTTGCCGTTTTTCAGCGTGGAAACGAAAAATTTACTATTCGACTCTTTTAAAAAATAAGCCCTGGTTGTGCTAACTTGATGCCTATATAGCACTACCACCCTGGTAACTTTTGAGTGGGTGGGTGAAAATGAAAAAAAGTATGCCAATAATTCCCGTTTTTCTTACCGTTTTCCACCGTGGAAACGAAAAATTTAGTGTCGACTCTTTTAAAAAATAACCCCTGGTAGTGTTAACTTGATGCATATATAGCACTACCACCCTAGTAACTTTTGAGTGGGTGGGTGAAAATGAAAAAAGTATGCCAATAATTCCCGTTTTTCTTACCGTTTTTCAAAAATAACCCCAGGTAGTGCTAACTTGATGCCTATATAGCACTACCACCCTAGTAACTTTTGAGTGGGTGGGTGAAAATGAAAAAAGAGTATGCCAATAATTCCCAATTTTCTTACCATTTTTCAGCGTGGAAACGAAAAATTTACCATTCGACTCTTTTAAAAAATAACCCCTGGTAGTGTTAACTTGATGCCTATATAGCACTACCACCCTAGTAACTTTTGAGTCATCCCATAATATAATATCCACAGAAAAAATGGCGAGAGCGGAAATGGAGGTGAACTCGCGTTTATCATACACCACTCTGTGCAATATCATATATTTGTTACCTACATCGGCCGCAGGGACAGTGTCCAAGAACGTCAAGGCTTATCTGTCCGGTCAGGCGATGCAAACCTAGAAATCATCAACATCTAAATCCCTTCTGCCACCTGCTGCCCCAGTCGATACCGCCCTAATATCAGCGCCTTACTCACTGGCAATACTCGCATTATCTTAGGCAATACTCGCATTTCAAATTGCATGTCACAGAAAAACGCACTTTCATAAAGTTTAAAAAAGGAAAGTGGGATGAATACAAATCTTTTACAGACAACCACTTTGCTGCCCTCCCTATCCCGAATGATGCTCGCCAAGGGAGCGTGATTTCCGCAAGGTCCTTGAAACCGCCTCGGTTCGCTTAATTCCTGCTGGTAGAGTGGGTAGTCGGCAGGCATCGGCGCAATTTAGAAACGAAACATCAAAACCAAGAAGAATAAAACAAGGGGTGCCACAGGGTGGTGTCCTATCCCCACTTTTGTTCAACTTCTTCATATCAAAGCAACCTTCGCCACCAGAAGGAGTTACTATCGTTTCCTACGCTGATGACTGCACAATAATGGCCACAGGCCCAGACCCAGAGATCGATGAGCTTTGCAACAGAATAAACGGCTACCTCCCTAATCTCTCCAGTTTTTGCGCCTCGCGAAACCTGAAATTATCACCGACTAAATCCTCCGCGGCCTCATTTACAACATGGACGTCCAAAATGTCGCTCATTTTGAATATCCACGTCGATGGCACTACGGTGCGGAATGTCACATCTTGGGTGTGACATTTGATCAGGATCTACATTTTGGTGAGCATGCAGCCGCAATACAAAGCAATTGGCCAGCCGATTGCATGCTACGCGTCCCCTATATGGTCGCCAAGCCTAAAAACTACACACTGGAAGAAGCTACACGGCACCTGAGAACTCAGCCGTATGAAGAAAAAAACACAAGCAGGTCCTCAGTGAACTCCTCAAATAAGCGTCGGACCTTTATGCCAGGAATTGCCCGGTGAATCGAGTACTCAAAGAACAGTACTCAAAACTTGCGGAAGAGGAACGCACACTCCCCAGGGAAACGCGAGTCACTTTAGCTCAAATTCGATCTGGATACTGTAACAGGTTAAACTCTTACTTATTCAGAATCAACCCCGACAAGCAAAATGTATGCCCCGCTTGCAATGTGTCCCCACATGACACCAACTATCTCTTTATTTGTAAAATGGAACCAACGCCTCTAACGCCCCTCACATTATGGTACACCCCTGTTGAAACAGCAAATTTTCTTGGACTCCCGTTAGAGGATATCGATGACAATTTGTGATCGGCCGCACCTATTGGATGGGGCGAAGCACTGCTACAAAAACAACAATCCAGATATTGCTAACTTGTAACAAGCATTCCAAGTGGTTATACGCTCAGAGAAAAAATCGTCCTAAGACGAACGAAACAAGTTCAAAATTAAGAACATTCGTTGACAAAAGTCGTTCTTCCTTAACTCGTGACCGATTTTTCCAAGCACCCCGTTCGCATTTTATGACCAGTTTGGTATTGATGTGTAAACCTTCTGTGCTCATTTCAAGCACTATTTGTGATATTTATGATTTTTCGTTCTCACGCTTCGAGAACGATTTGTGGTCGATTTAACAGTTTTCGTTCTCAATTCAAGACGGTTTTTGCTTGAGCATTAGTTGGAGTGGGGAGGTAATTTTATTAATATATATGTACCCATTTATTATTTTCATTAATAATTATTTGTTTGTAATTAATAAAAAATATTAATAACAAATAAAATTATCATTAAAAACCAACCCATTATTTCATATATTTCTCTAATTGAGAAATTATTTTTATTTGATAATGTAATCTACATATATACTTAACATTGATTGAGCACCAAATGGTGACTCTCGCTTAAATATTTGCTCCGCGTTTGTAGAAAAGATAAAAAATAATAATATTAAATAACCGCTTGCAATACGGAGAAGAGTTGGTGCAACCCTAACAACAAGTGCAGGAGGCTGTGTACAATAAGGCAGGCCAAAAGAAGGTAGGAGTGCTGAGGAATCCAATATCTGGTGATTTGCACAAGCACATGCTTAAGCTTCGGCTCTCACAGCAGCTACTGCGCTGCTAGCATCCATATATACAAACATACACAGAGACCTGCAGATAAGCTGAGCACGGGTGTGAAGAGCAATGGTTGTCAAATCACTTTCTTGCTACGCTGTCGCTGATAATTTCGCTCTATATTTTGTGTTTTTTGCTTTTTCTCCATCATTAACGCATCGCAAATATTGGCGCCAACAAATATTTAACTTATTGATTTAGCGAATGATAGAAGAAGCAAAGTGAAAGGCACACAAAGAAAGAGTGGAAGACAATAGATACGCTCCCCAAGGCAGTCGGTTCTATGTACCGGTGCGACTCGGGATTTTTCCCCACCAAGGACTGTCATTTCAGTGTAACCGCATTTAATGTGTTGCGTCCCTTCCACAAATTGTCATCCTCCCAGCAGCGGGACTGCGTCATACTCTCCTGCTCCAGGAAGGTATCGAACCCAATCCGCATCCGTCTCTTGACCCCGGTCCTGAGAAATGTGTTTGCTGCGTCTGCCGGAAACGAATCTTTTTAGGACGGTCATACTCTTGTCAGTGTGTCACGTGCAAGGGATGGTTGCATCGGACAGGTTGTTCTGGGCTAGATCCCAAACCAGACGTCCTCGTAACTTTAATAAATCTTTTGTGGCTCCTTGTTGTTCACGCCCAAGGGCGTCCCGTAGTCTACGCCTCCTGCCAGCAGCTCTGCTGCTCATCAAGCCCCAACAAGAACCCGCTGATGCTCGCGCCCTATGGCGCCACCAGCTCACACGGCCGCTCCCCCTTATAACTACAATCTCCGTTGTAGATTGGGTAGCAACGCCGAACATCAATCAATCCTAGCCTTTCACAACTCAGGCGTAGTAACCCGTAACTTACTCCTAGGGTGACGACGTCTCCCCCGCTGCACTTCAGAATTCTGCAGTTAAACTGTAATGGATTAACTGGGAAGATCACGGAGATAGTCGATTTCATGGAACAGCACAACATCCGCATTGCTGTGATTCAAGAGAATAAACTCACAGCAAGATCTGCTCTGCAGACCTGTTCTGAGTATAGTGTCCACAGAAAAGATCGCGAGAGCGGAAATGGAGGCGGTATCGCGTTTAACATATACCACTCAGTGCAATATCATATGTTTGATCCCGACATCGGCCGTGGACAATGTCTTAGAACGTCAAGGCTTATCTGTCCGGTCAGGCGATGTAAACCTAGAAACCTTCAACATCTACATCCCTCCTGCCACCTGCTACCCCAGGCGATAATCGCATTATCATAGGCGATTTCAGAGCCCACAGAAAAACGCACTTTCATAAACTTTCAAAAAAAAAGTGGGAAGAATACAAATCCTTTACAGACAGCCGCTTTGCTGCCCTCCCTATCCCGACTAATTCGCGCCAAGGGGAGCGTGCTTTCCGCAAGGTCATTGAATCCGCCTCGGCTCACTTTATTCCCGCCGAAAGAATTCCCGAAATTCGGCCTCACTTTCCGGCGTAGGTCGCAAATTTAGCGAGAGAACGTGACCTTATAAGACAGCTCGATCCCGGCGACGACAAGTAAGGGATATAAACCAACTCATCAGATTACTTGTGTATGAAACCCAGCGGGCGAAATCGGAGGAGCATCTAAGTAGTTGTAACCTCTCTGCGGGTGTGGGTAGCTTTGGTCCACCGTAAACTCCCTATCGAATACGTCCAAGCACAACGACAAAATTTCCATCGCCTTTGGCGATAAAGCGCTGTCGGATGCGAAAAAATGCGCGAGCGCTTTTTGCCGACAATATATAATGCATTCTACGGTTGACAAAGTTAGACGGAGGGCCAACAGACACGCAATTAAACACAAATTCAGCTCGTTCCCAATTACCATTATCGCCAAAGAGGTTGAGGATGCCATCGGTCAAGCTGAACAATCTAAAGCAGTGGGCCCAGTCGGCATAGCCATGCCGATACTTAAAAGCCTAGGAAAAGAGGGTTTGAAATATTTAGCACATTTCTTCAACCTGTCCCTTTCCACCTTTGTCATTCCCGAAAATTGGAAAACGGCCAAGGTGGTCCCGCTATTAAAGCCTGGGAAACCAGCTACTATAGGAGAGTCATATTGCCCGATATCTCTGCTATGGCCAGTAGCCAAGACGATTGAGGCCATTTTGCTCCCCTGTTTCATAGCAAATTTGCAACTAACCTACCACAAGCATGGCTTTAGAAAACTTCATAGCACAACCACCGCGCTAAATGCCATTAGCACCCAGATAAATTTCGGTTTAAATCAAAACCCCCACCATAGAACAGTACTCGTTGCGCTAGACCTATCAAAAGCTTTTGATACAGTCAACCATGCCACGTTACTGCAAGACCTGGAAGGGTCTACCCTTCCCCCAAGCCTTAAAAAGTGGACCGCAAATTATCTGGGTGGTCGGCAGGCATCGGTGCAATTTAGAAACGAAACATCAAAACCAGAAGAATAAAACAAGGGGTGCCACAGGGTTGTGTTCTGTCCCCACTTTTGTTTAACTTTTACTTATCAAAGCTACCTTCGCTACCAGAAGGAATTACTATCGTTTCCTACACCGATGGCCCACAGATCGATGAGCTTTGCAACAAAATAAACGGCTATCTCCCTGATCTCTCAAGTTTTTTCACCTCGCGAAACCTGACATTATCACCGACTAAATCATCGCCGACCTTATATACAACATGGACGTCCCAAATGTCGAACCTTTTGAACATCCACGTCGATGGCACTACGCTTTTTTGGTGAGCATGCAGCCGCAATTGTACCGAAAGTTCAGAGCCCTAATAAAATCCTCAAATCTCTTGCTGGCAGTACTTGAGGAAAAGACAAAGAAACGCTTATCACCACTTACAAAGCAATTGGGCAGCCGATTGCATGCTACGCGTCCCCTATATGGTCGCCAAGCCTAAAAACTACACACTGGAAGAAGCTACAGGCCTGCCGAAATACTGCTCTCAGAAACGCCACGGGCTGTCTTCTTATATCTCCAGAACACCATCTACATAATGAGGCGAGAATACTCCCCATCAGGGAGAGCAATGAGATGCTAACCAAACAGTTCCTGTTGAATACCCAAAAACCTGGGCATCCCAACAGACATCTGACTGATGAGCCAGCACCGCTCAGGGGCTTAACGAGTAATTTCCGTAAGCATTATGAGGAAATACGGCACCTGAGAACTCAGCCGCATGAAGCAAGAAAACACAAGCAGGTCCTCAGAGAACTCCGCAAACAGGCGGCTATGTCAGGAATTGCCCGGTGAATCCTGTATTCAAAGAACAATGCCCTAAACTTGCAGAGGAGGAACGCACACTACCTAGGGAAACGCGAGTCACTCTATCTCAACTTCGATCTAGATACTGTAACAGGTTAAACTCTTTCCTATCCAGAGTCAACCCCGACATACAAAATGTATGCCCTGCTTGCAATTTGTCCCCACATGACACCAACCATCTCTTTAATTGTAATGTGGAACCAATGCCTCTAAGACCCCTCTCATTATTGGCCACCCCTGTTGAAACAGCAAGTTTCCTTGGACTCCCGTTAGAGGATATTGTTGACAATTTGTGAGCGGTCACACCTATTGGATGGGGCGAAGCACTGCTACAACAACAACAACAACAACAGTGTATATGAAGTTTAATTTAATGTGTACCTTTTTTCATTTACATACTTTCTACGAGTCACAGCCACGGATGTTTTCCGTAGTATTGTGATGCTCTGAATCCGAATCCGCCAACGGAGTTGGCCTGCAGGAATTTGTTTAAGTCTTTTGAAGTTAAGGCCATACGATGACCAGTTGGGGCAATTGTTATAGCGTTACGTGATCCGACTACTTTGAATTTTTTCTATAGCTATGTTAACAAAAAATTAGATCAGTTATTAAAATTTTTGTTGTGCCACAAAAATTAATGTGCTAAATCTCGGAGAATAAAAGGGATGCGAGCAAAACAGTTATCTCAGTTGAAAGGGCATATTATGAGTATAATTTATTGATACATTTTACATTAAAAACTAATATGTACTTCTAATTTTAAGGGAGCAATAAACTTTGAAACTCGATTTCCCAACATTTTCATTTTGGCACATTAATGCTTCTGGCAAGCGGGCGACGATATTCCAGGGCTTACTCTATGTTTATTACCACACTATGCAGTGTAGTATCTGTCTACTTGCCTTTTGGTGTACGCATTTTGTGTTGTGGGGAGCAGTTTTTTATTCACGTTGGACTTTATGTACACATCTGTCAGCCGCTCAAAGTTTTGAGCAGTAATTATATTAAGCTAATCTGCCTTTGAGACCTTCATCTTGGTCGTACGACCACCTGCCCGACAAGGCGGGATCAGCGGTCCAGATTAATTACGGGGAAAGAACCATCCGCCACAGCAGCTCTACTCATTGTGGTAAGGTCATCAACAGTTCCCAGATAAGCCCTCACCACAACGACAAGGTGAGGGCATAATTACATATACATATATTTACACAATACACCAACAAAATATTCGGCTATGTATTTGCTAAGTCCTTGCAAATACCTATCATCAAAAACTGTGGAATATTTCCTCAACACAGACTAGCAAATCAGCAACTGTCAATCCAAAACAAATTGTGCAAAAAAAACATTTTTTAATTTCAAAATTTTGTCCACAATCATAGCTTATATTTGCTATTGCCAATGCGAAATGCACAAAACTATGAACTGCCTTACTATAGAAAACTAAATTAATTTAGCTCTCATCTATCAAAAAATTCCAAAATACTGGATGTTATTAAAACAGTAAGATCAAATAAAATTTAACAGAATTTAGTCAGTTTTACAATACTTTGTTCTACATGTCATCATTAATCAAACTCAACTTTTTTTATATGTACATATATTATATACTTTAACTTACCAATATTTGATTTCCGTAAATATAGATTTCAAAAACATATCAAACACTAACCGCAAAATGAACTGGAATGAAAAATTTAAAATGTCTAAATCCAGCCTATAGTATAAGGCCTGTTATGACAATTAGTGAAATCGAGAAATAAGTTATTTAGGTCGATTATCTTCATGCGCCGAGTTATTAATTTCAAAAATTTTTTTAGTTATGCACTATGAAAGTCTCACAATTTTATTACATTCCAAAAACTTGTAAATTTCACGAATGACAAATATCAGTTAGTTTAATTAAATGTCAAATTACTTCCCTAAGCGCCATCTGTTCGTAAGTAGTTAAATGGTTAGATGTCGTTTTCAAATTGAACATATGCCTCTAGTGTTCAACGGTAGCAAATTACCATGGTGAGATATCTTTTTGCTATGGTGAGAAATTTTTCTAATAGTAATCTGCGAGAAATTGCAATTATTCATTTCATATTTTTTACGAAGATTTTTAACTTTAATGTTCTCCTTTAAAGCTTTAATAGAATATGAGTAAGTATAGTACAATTTCGTCTAACTACCCCAACTCTAAATAGTAACCCTACTCAAAAATGTCCCTATTCTAATGCGGAGTGAAATACCTTTCATTTGATGCCCATACCGGCATATTCCATGCAATTTTTTTTTTAATTTCGAATAGGTGGCAACCCTAAATGGCACCTTACCCAAAGATGCCCATATTGTAATGCGGAGTGAAATACTTTTCGTTTGATGCCCATATCGGCATACCTCATGCAATTTTTTTTAATTTCGAATAGGTGGCAACCCTAATTGGAAACCCTACTCAAAAATGTCCCTATTGTAATGCGGAGTGAAATGCCTCTCGTTTGATACCCATATCGGCATATCTCAAGCAATTTGTTTTAATTTCGAATAGGTGGTAACCCTAAATGGCAACCCTACTCAAAAATGTCCCTGTTGTAATGCGGTTACAAGCTAGTTCATCCGCTTTTACATTCCCATCTATTCCCATATGCCCTGGGACGACCCAATATAGATGTATGCTTCTCCCTGTTCCGATTCTCTCCAGGGACTGCTTACACTCTAACACACATTCAGATGCTGTGGTATGCGAGATTATTGCCTTAATTGCTGCTTGACTGTCAATATAAAAGTAACACGATTGCAGCTTGGGCTATTTTCTTCCAGGGTTTCTACTGCTTTGGTTACGGCTACTATTTCCGTTTGGAAAATGCTAGAGTAATCCGGCAGCCTGTAGGATCTGTTTATTTCCGGATCAGCACATTATACCGCAGACCCTACTCCTTCCACTACTTTGGAACCATCTGTGTACACATGTATCGCCTCGTCCGCCATTTGAGCACCCTTGCGCCAACCGTCCACCTCTATTGTGGCATTAAGATCGCCCTCGAAGCGCATATAGGGAATCAGGTAGTCTCTTCGTCTTGTGATTTCTGACGCTATACTGCTATGGCCGTATGGTCGGCGCTCAAGCTGCCCCGTGGCATCGAGCATGGTTGCAGTTGTTAACGCTATGTTCTTTGCTACCAGGTCTACAGGTGGGATGTGCAGAATGGCATACAGTGCAGCTGTCGAGGTTGTTTTCACGGCTCCCGTAATGCTAAGCATTGATAGTCTGCATACCCCCTCTAATTTTTTTAGGTAGTTTGCTTTTTGTGTGGCTTTCCTCCAAACAAGAACTCAATTGTATAGGATAGGGCTTACAATCGCTGTAAAAACCCAATGAGAAAGAGAGGGCGATAAGCCCCACGTACACCCCAGCACTCTTTTACATACATAAAGTGCCGTTGAAGCCTTCTTCACCCTCTCCTCCACTTTGAGCTTCCATGACAACTTACAGTCTAGGATGATTCTTAGATACCAGATATCAATATCCCGAAGCGCCCGATCCATCAAAGAGCTAATCGTTGGAAGGCACTTTCCACTTATGACAATTGCAACGTCATCCGCGTAAGCCGTAAGTTTTACGGGTCCCTCATCAAATCGCCTGAGCAGTTGGTTGATGACCAGCGTCCACAGCAGAGGTGATAGCACCCCTCCCTGCGTCGTTCCTCTGTCAACTGATTTCGTGGCCTCGTACAATCCCCATTGTGATGTAATCTTCCTGCAATTTAACATGCAGCCGATCCATTTGGTTAAGGCTGGATGTACTTTACTGTAATTAAGACCATCCATAATCGACGATTTAGAGACATTATTGAAAGCCCCGGCAATGGCTAAGAATACTCCTAGAGCATATTCCTTATACTCCAGGGCTTTCTCTACGCTTATTCCCACCCTATGCAATGCGGTGTCTACCGACTTGCCTTTGGTGTACGTATGTTGTGTTGTGGAGAGCAGCTTTTCATCCACGTTGGACTTTATGTACACATCTATCAGCCTCCCAAAGGTTTTGAGCAGAAATGATGTTAAGTTAATGGGTCTATAATCCTTGGCATACACGTGACCGATCTTTCCCGCCTTTTGTAGGAAAGCTACACGAGCAGTTCTCCAAGAGTGCGGTAAATGATTCAGTCTTATGCACCCATCGAATATTATTTTAAGCCATTCCACGACCGCCCTACTTGAGACTTGTAGCATGGGCGGGAATATACCATCTGAGCGCAGCGATTTAAACTTAGAAAACGTCTTCACTAGCCACTCGATCTTGGTATCGGTCACCAAGCCCGGCACTACCCGCCCCGTGATCGAAGTGTGAGTGCTGTCTGCTGGCTCTTCTAAACCATCTCCCGATCGGAAATGTTTATCGAGGAGCACCTCAAGGGATTCCTCACTCTTACGTGACCATTCCCCGTTCTCTTTCTTTATTAGTCCCTGGACCATATCTCCCTTTGCTAGGACTTTTCTCAACCGTGCTGTTTCGCTGGAGCACTCTATGTCCGTACAGAAATTTTCCATGAGATCCTCTTCGCCCTGGAAATTTCACGCTTTTAGATCCTCAGTAGATCCCTGTACTGGTCCCGACACGCTTCACTTTGCGCTGTCTTTGCTAGCTCAAACATTTCTTGTAACTGTCTTCTTAGAAGACTCAGCTCATTGCTCCACCATGGCGGCTTTGCTTTTCCTCTGAATCTTCTTAGAGGGCAAGCTTTGTTATACACAGTCTTAAGCGTCCTAGTTGCGAATTCATTAGACTCCTCCAGTTCTTCCACATTGGCAACCTCTTTGGGTTGTCCCAGTTTTGTTTCTACCTGTTTCTGGAATTTAGTCCAGTTTGTTGACCTAGGGATTCTAAAGGTTCCTCCCTTCTCTACCCTCTTTAGGCGGATGCTGAAGCTGATATACGCATGGCCGGAGAAGGATGGTCTATCAAGAACCATCAAATAATACCTTGATATACCAAGTTCGGAGCTCAGTGTAATATCAAAAACATTGCTGGATGTTGGACCAATGTATGTAGGGACATTTCTCCTGTTGGCTATCTGAAAATTGGTTTGCAGGATGTAACAAAATAGAGATTCGCTCTCTCGTTTGTATCTGCTCCTCCCCACGCATTGTGGTGCGCATTTGCATCCGCGCCTGTGACCAACCGCCCTTTTCGCCTATCGTCCTGTACTAGCCTGTTGCACTCCATCGGTGGAACCTCCGCAGCATGGGCCATGCCAGGATAAGTGCCTGCTTATTCCTTTGCTCAACGGCCACCACTAAGAGGTCCTCTGTAGAATAATCCGGCAGCATATATGAATGAAGCTGTTTCCTTACCATTACTACAGCTCGCACCCGTCCTTCCGTTTGCGCGTAGTAAAGGCCAAATCCGCGCGCGCTAAGTCCAGAAACCTTTCCTCACGATGACAGCCACGGCTCCTGGATCAGCGCAACGTCAAACGAACCCTCCTCAAGGGTTACGAGGAGTTCTCTCGACGCGACTTTACTGTGTTTGAGGTTTATCTGTAAGACTCGCAGCACCATTGGGCTGTTTATCCCCCTCCAGCACCTTCGTCGTGACGTCTTCGTCCTCCCCTTGCCCTTCTGGTTTAGAGTGTTCGGAGCCCCCTTCAGCCTCCTGTAACTGTTGTTCTGGGTGTTCCTCTGTGCGACTCACAGCACCGTCTGGTTGTTGGTGCTCTTCTAACACCTTCGTGGTGACGTCGGCTACCTCCACCTGTATTTTTTTCCTTAGGATTTTGAGGTCCTTTTCGACTTCGCCCTCTTCAAGCATGTTAGGATTTTTATCCTCGGAGCTTCTTTTCCTGCGTCGCATATAAATTTTGCCTGTACCAAAGGACATTTTTCCAAGCTGCATGTACAATATATCCTCCGCTTGCTTGTTTATTTGGAAGATGTAGAACTGACCTTCCACCATGGGCCGAGATACAGTAAGTACCTTCCAATTCTGTGTCGGTAAGTTCGGATTCTGATTCTGCAGAAGTTGCAGTGTATCCTCCGACTTCATCACGCATGGTATTCATACCTTAACTTTTGATACCGTGGGGACGTGCGCTTTATCCACCACCTCAAACCGCGCGTTCGTGTTTTGCCTTTGGAAGTTTGGAACAACTTCCTCCAGCCACCGCAAGCTCGCGACGTTGTCGCACGCTATCATCTTCACACCATTATATCATCCCCCCGAATCAAAGGTTGGAAGGGGCTTACTTGGTTGTTCCCGCATCATCTTAAGCATTAAACTAATAAGTTCCCTTTCTACAGATCTCCACTTTGCAGTAGTCATCTGTCCGAAAGGACTGCTACGATCAACCAGCGCCACAGTCAGTTACAGCTTTGCCACATCACTCAACTTCTCGGGAAAAGCCGGAGTCTTAGTGTTGACTCCCTTTGGCACCGTCGAGAAATGCGGAGTGAAATACCTTTCGTTTGATACCCATATCGGCATATCTCATGAAATCTTTTTTTAATTTCGAATAGGTGGGAACCTTGTGAAACATTTTGAGTGGCAACACCTAGGTAGAAAGCAGGGATGTACCTTAACGTTAAGCTAATCGTTTATCAAAAAATTTCCACCGTTTCCGTTGAAACAATTCGAAATATTATCGATAAAGAAATTATCAAGATAAATTGTGTCTCGTTTTTAACCGAAACGAAAAGCTTTCGTTAACGTTAAAAACGTTAACAAAAACGTGATACTTTATGTTTGAATTGTGCTGGCAATGGTATAGCCGTGGTGTAGCCGTAAGGTGGCAACAGCGAGCGGACATACACACACAAACTCCATGTAATTTGTTTGTGTAATTCGTTGGTGGTAATGTCAAAAATACTCTGAGAAATGTTCGTACTGTCAAAATTCATGAGAAAAGTTGCAATCAGCTTGGCTAATACTTTCACATTTAATGACTCCGCCATCAATCAGCTTTGCCAGCATAGTTTCAAATAATTAACGTTAATAAACGAAACAGAGTCATTTCGTTTCGTTTATTAACGTTAAGAACGTCGAATTAACGAAATGATTTGGTTTCGTTTTCTGCTATATCAAAACGAAATCAAATCGTTTATGTTGATTATTGGTTTTGATATGGCAGAAAACGAAACCAAATCATTTCGTTAATTTGACGTTCTTAACGTTAATAAACGAAACGAAATGACTTTGTTTCGTTTATTAACGTTAATTATCGTAACGAAATGATATCGGTTCGTTGGTTAAGCATGCCTGGTAGAAAGTCTTAGAAGGTGATACATTATCCCTGTGCCAAATTTCATTTAAATTGGATGAGCCGTTCCCGAGATCGTTCGGCTACACAAACATATCAATATACGAATATACAAGAATTACTCGTTTAAAGTTATAAGAATATAGCGAACTTAACATTTTCAAAAGTAAAATGTTTAATACATATGATTTATATTATTTGTTAAGTTGCTGTTATTATTATTATACTCAGCTGAGCAGAGCTTCCAGAGTATATTAATTTTGTTCGCATAACGATAATCCGAAACGGCATAAATAAATCGATATAGATATAGACTTCTATATATCAAAATGATTTGGGCGAAAAAAGAAATTCATTTAGTCATGTCCGTCCATCCGTCCGTAAACACGATAACTTGAGTAAATTTTGAGGTATATTGATGAAATTTGGTATGTATGTTTCTAGGTGCTCGTCTCAGATCACTATTTAAAATGAACGAAATCGGACTATAACCACGCCCACTTTTTCGATATCGATAATTTCGAAAAACCGAAAAAGTGCGATAATTCATTAACAAAGACGGCTAAAGCGATGAAACTTGGTAGGTGGGTTGACTTTATGACGCAGAATATAAAATTAGTAAACTTTTGGACAATGGTCGTGGCACCGCCTACTTTTAAAATAAGGTAATTTCAAAGTTTTGCAAGGTGTAATTTGGCAGTCGTTGAAGATATCATGACGAAATTTGACAGGAACGTTACTCCTATTACTGTATGTGTGCTAAATAAAAATTAACAAAATCGGATTACGAACACGCCCACTTTTTAAAAAAAGTTGTTTAAAAGCCAAATTTTAACAAAAAATTGAATATCTTTACAGTATTGAAGTAAATTATGTACATTCAACTGCAGTAATGATATGGTGCAACAAAATACAAAAAAAAAGAAAATTTCAAACTGGGCCCTTTTTTCATTTAATTTGTCTATAAAACTTTTAATGCCATAAGTCGAACAAAAATTTACCAATCCTTGCGAAATTTGGTATGGGTATAGATTATACAACGATAACTGTTTTCTGTGAAAATGGGCGAAATCGGTTGAAGCCACGCCCAGTTATTATACACAGTCGGCCGTCTGTCCTTCCGCTCGGCCGTTAACACAAAAAACTTGAGCAAAAATCGATATATCTTTACTAAAGTTAGTTCACGTACTTATCTGAACTCACCTAATCTTGGTTTAAAAAATGCCCGAAATCCGACAATGACCACGCCACACATTTTGGATATCGAAAATTACGAAAAACTAAAAAAATTTCATAATTCTATACCAAATATGAAAAAAGGGATGAGAGAAAATGAAAAATTTCTGCAGGGCGAAATCAAAAGCCTTTGGAATCCGGGCAGGAATAGTATCGTGGTATTACATATATAAATAAATTAGCGGTACCGACAGATGATGCTCTGGGTCACCCTGGTCCACATTTTGGTCGATATCTCGAAAACGCCTTCACATATACAACTAAGGGCCACTCCCTTTTAAAACAATCATTAGTACCTTTCATTTGATACCCATATCGTACAAACGCATTCTAAAGTCACCCCTGTTCTACTTTTATGTCGATATCTCGAAAAAGGCGACCACCTATAGAACCAAGGCCCACTCCCTTTTAAAATACTCATTAACACCTTTAATTTGATACCCATATCGGACAAAGAAATCCTAGAGCCACCCCTGGTCCACCTTTATGGCGATATCTCGAAAAGGCTTCCGCCTATAGAACTAAGGCCCACTCTCTTTTAAAACACTCATTAACACTTTTCATTTGATACCCATATCGTACAAACAAATTCCAGAGTCACCCCTGGTCCACCTTTATGGCGATATCTCGAAAAGGCGTCCACCTATAGAAATAAGGCCCACTCCCTTTTAAAATACTCATTAACACTTTAATTTGATACCCATATCGTACAAACACATTCTAGACTCACTCCTGGTCCACCTTTATGGCGATATCTCGAAAAGGCGTTCACCTATAGAACTCGCCTTTATAATACTCTTTCACACATTCCAGGGTTATCCTACATGGTGATTTTCCCTTATTTTGCCTCCAAAGCTCTCAGCTGAGTATGTAATGTTCGGTTACACCCGAACTTAACCTTCCTTACTTGTTTTTATCGTAAACTCTTCCTCCTTTCAGTTATACGCTTATATTAGCTTAACTTGTAGGTATGATTGTTTGTAACTCTTTAGGTTAGGCGTGCAAAGGAGAGTTAAAAAGAAAAAAATATAGTTAAAAAGACTAAAAAACAACCTTTGTATGAATTATTTCAGGCTTGGCTGATCTATTTATTTCGTGCAAATGAAAGAATTCAATTCAGTATTCTGCCCAACGTTTCGCTGACAAATTTCAGCATCATCAGGGACGACTCTGTTTATTTAAAAAAAAAAAAAGGCATATATGAATTATACATAGGCACAAACAACATAAACATAACATAATAAAATAATAAAAAAAAACTTGGTCTTGAAGAAAACAAATTAATATAATATTGTCACGGATATTAGCATCACTAACCTGTACCATCACTAAGGCGATGCTAAGGCCATGCCAAGCAGTATTAACGTCAATAATCAAATCATGTATACACATATATAAGGCAGCCGAAAGAGATGTCACACACAGATGCATTTACTTATACGCCTATGTGTGTGCGAGAGACTGTAAACTACAAACATTCACATCAATAATTCAATCATTATGTATCTAAATAAACGAATAAATAATCTACGAATAAATAGTCTACACATATGTACGTATACGAGCAGCGGAGCGGCAATGCTCAATCAAAAGCATATATCTTATCTGAGTTGTCACAAGAGAGAGCAATAATTTGTGCACGTAGTTGTGGCTGGCGATTTTGTAGCCGAAACAAACTAGTAACTTCTGGAAATCGAAGAGCCTAGAAGTATGCCGCGTAAACTATAAAAGCGGGGCAGGCGAGTAAGAAGTAATTCAGTTTGATTTGAGATTTGGATTAAGCGCTATCTAGCGAGCTATAGCAGTATTATTTTGAATAGTAGAGTTTCATTTGAGCTGTCAATCAGTTTGGTTATTAAGTAAGCTATTCGTTGCAAAGTACAAGTGTTATTGTGAAGTACTTGAATAAAGGCCATTTTGCATTATTACATATTGGAGTTATTTATTCAACAGTTTAGCGATACGAACTTAGCAGAGGGTTGCAAATAAGAGGATTTGCAAGTAAATTCGTTACAATATTAATAATTTACAGACCAGTAAAACCAAACATAAATTTAACAAGTAAGGAAGGCTAAGATCGGGTGTAACCGAACATTACATACTCAGCTGAGAGCTTTGGAGGCAAAATAAGGGAATATCACCATGTAGGAAAATTAACATAGGGTAACCCTGTATTTCGCCCATTTTCACAGAAAACAGTGGCCTGGATAGAAGCTATGTCCTTACCAAATTTCACAAGGATTGGTAAATTTGTGTACGACTTATGGCAATAAAAGTGTTCTAGACAAATTAAATGAAAAAGGGCGGAGCCACGCCCATTTTGAAATTTTCTTTTATTTTTGTATTTTGTTGCACCATATCATTACAGGAGTTGAATGTTGACATAATTTACTTATATACAGTAAAAATATAAAATTTTTGTTAAATTTTTTTTTTTAAGGAAGCGTGTTCGTAATCCGATTTTGCTAAGTTTTATTTAGCGCACATATAGTAATAGGATTAACGTTCCTTCCAAATATCATCATGATATCTTCAACGATTGCCAAATTACAGCTTGCAAAACTTTTAAATTACCTTCTTTTAAAAGTGAGCGGTGCCACGCCCATTGTCCAAAATTTTACTAATTTTAAATTTTGCGTCATAAGTTCAACCCACCTACCAAGACTCATCGTTTTAGTCATCTTTGGTAATGAACTATCGCACTTTTTCGGTTTTTCGGAATTTTCGATATCAAAAAAGTGGGCGTGGTTATAGTCCTATTTCGTTCATTTTAAATAGAGATCTGAGATGAGTGCCCAGGAACTTACTGTAACGAACTGCTCCTCACAATGCTGCTTAAACAAGAGAAACCTACGAAGATGCGTTTGGACTGAAGCGGGATTGCATACCTAGCTCTCCTTCAGCTTAGATCAGGAACAAGGAGGTGGGTTTGCTTCATCCTCGGGCAACGAAGTTGTACAAAAAGAAAACTGAAATGTATGCCGTCTATAAAACTACAGAAACATTTTACGCGAAACTAATCCAGCGAAACTAAATCTTGCAGCAAAAAAATCATTTCATATGTCTACTATACAAGTAGGGGGATATGGAGTATTTGGAAAAAACGACAGTCGAGGGGAGAAAAAGGTGTACCATTCATCCCTGTCCCCACTATACCCACCCAACCTGTTAACCACGAAAGATATTTTGTATAGGTTAACCCTAGCTATACTTACTTCTGCTCAGCTCATCATACCTCTACATTTCGTCATCGACCAAAAGAAATTTAGATCTTCATTCAATATTCCGGTTTTAACATTTTATTCAATCCAAATATAAACTAAAGTTTAAGTCCTACGCCTACATCAGAATACTTAGTAAATTAGCATATGTATCTAATTAATTTTACTTTATAGTACAAACAAAAAAACTAAATCTAAATCAATATAAAAAAAATCAAACAACATCATGTGCAAATGTCTATATGTATGTCGATCGAACATTTTACATATATATATCCAAAGTCATAAACCCTACTACATCTACATAACATCAGTAGGTCCGATCCAAACACATATTTTGCTAATTTTCCTTTGTTACAAGGTTAGGACAGATTACTTACTTGCATTCAGCTATTCCATCGATGCAATGGTGGGCTCAGCGACGACGACGTTGTAGATGATGCCTTCAAAGAAATAACATCCCTACTAGACAGCTGACAATCAGATGATTGATCATCTGTCAGGAAGTGCTGTAAGAAAGTCACATCAGGGCGCAGTACGAATATCCCATCAGGTTTGCTCTAGCAGTATGACAAACCTGATGGGTTTGTTTGTACACGTGTGACTTCAGACATGATGTAAACATTTGTCAGGGCGGAGGCATCATGTCGGATGTAAACATTTGTCAGAGCGGAGGCATCATGCCGGATGTAAACATTCGTCAGAGTGGAGGCATCATGCCGGATGTAAACAATTGTCAGGGCGGAGGCATCATGCCTGATGTACACATTAGTCAGGGCGAAGGCATCATGCCTGATATATACATTAGTCAGGGCGGAACCATCAAACATGATGTAAACATTAGTCAGGGCGGATCCATCAAACCGGATGTGCAAATAAATCACAGAGGATGCATCATAATAAATAAAAAATATACAGATATATATAAAAAATCGTTCATTATTCAATATATGTTCACTTTTATATAGTAATTTTGATAAAGACTATAAAAAGATCTCAAAACGTCCAATTAAATATATATATCACATTATTTATTCTAACTTAGTTTTACTTATTCACTTGTATATCTTATTACTTTTTTTAATGTTTTCATTGTTCATTAAAATTTCATTTCTTGAAATAAAGTATATTTACATTATTTGTTCTAACTTTACCTATTTACATATATATCACATTGCCGTATGTATTCATTAAAATTTCATTTCGTTAAAAAGCTAATAATTGTTTGTCTTTTCATTCCCAGGTACTTATGATAAAACTATAAAAAATATATATATTGCATTATTTATTATAACTTTTTCTTATTTAAATGTGTATCTCATTACTTTTTTTATGGATTCAGTATTCATAAAAATTTAATTTCTTTAAAAAAAACATAAATTGCATTTATAATTTTAACTTAAACTATTTATATATATATATCAGATTGCTTTTCTTTATGTGTTCATTATTAATTAAAATTTCATTTCTTTAAATTTTGTTCGCAACATGTTTTGTCAAAAAGGCTTTTATTTATTAGTTATTGGTCCTTTTTGTCTCAGGTAGTTATGATAAAAACTATGTAAAAAATTCAATTCAACATTGGGACTAAATTAAAAAATATTTCGAAAACTTAAAAAAACTTCATCTAAATATCACATTATTCTAACTTAAAAAAAGTAACTGACTAACTTAAAAATATAACGAAAACTTAAAAACTTCATTTATATATTACATTAGCCTAACTTAAAACAGTAACTAATTAACTTAAATATATTCCGCAAACTAAAAAAATTCAAAAACCTATAAAAAACCGAAAATTCAAAAGCTACAACTTAAATGAAAAAGAAAAGAGGAACAAATTCATTGCGCTGGTGGGCTTGTCTGTGCAGTAACTAATGTTTGCTTTTTGCGAATTTCCTATGTGCCATCCTGTGGTGGCTGAGTTCAACCGCCTTTCTCATTCCTTTTTCATATGATTCATGTCCTGCGTACCAAAAATCAATATAGGAATACAATTTATAATACATCTCTCTTTATAACATCTTACCGCGAAGAAATGTCTCGAACAAGGAAAGCTTTTGGAGACTTTTCTTTCCAGCTGCTCCCGCCCAGTTGTACTCATCCATCAACGTGTCACTAAAAATTTCTTTTACTACTCGGGGTATGTCCTCTGAAATGCCCTTAATTTTGAACATATGAGCCTTCTAAAATATGAAAGCGAAATTAAATTATGGTAAAAGAGAATTTTTTGAGTCAAATTACCATTGCTACAGCATACTCCTCTACCTTCAATCTTTGTTCCACCCTTAGAATCTCTAATACATTCTGGAAAGGCAATGTGCTGTCAACTTCATCCATGTACTTGTCTCTGTCTTCCCCAGTAATTTTGCACACAGAGCTTTCCACCTTCTTCAGCGTCACCTTGCACTCTCGCATTAAGTGCTGTTGCGCCAAAACTTCACTCTTCGGTACCGCCTGTTTAAAATGAAGTGAACAAATGCGTGGTGGCAACGGCGCGCACCCACGTATTTGTTAAATAATAGTTAAGGCGAAAAAAATAAGAAAATAAAAACACCAAAAAGGGTTTCGTATTAATACAAGAGAATTCACAATGTTTTTTTTATTCAATATGTATAAATACAAAAAGTGTTAAGGAAATTTATTAACAGATGTTGTGAAAATGAAAATGGTAAAGATATTTTCGGAAATTATTTTATGAATTTGACAACTTACGTGAACGGGCGATTACGTGTTCCTTCGCTGGCTGCTGGATCAAAAGAGGACGAAACTCTTTTCCACATGAGCCGATGAACCCACGATACAGCCACTTCGTTGGGTTTCCCGGCAACAAAGTTGCTGTACCACGGGCTCACAGCGGTAAACGTCTAAGACACATACGTACTACCACTCACACATGCTTGTGTGTGTATCACAAGAATATGCGGGTGGTAGTAACGAAGAAAATAAAACAAAGAAAGTTATGTTACGAGGGGGGGAGATATATTTAGGCCTGTGGCCTAAACATACCGGCCCCCTTGCCGTAAGCAACAAAGAAAAAAAAATGAAAAGGAAAAAAAGGAATGACACGCGATCACACGTCCAGTAAGCCGTTATGTCGATGTGCAGATGCGGACTGCAAGCACTGCACGTCGCACGATGGACTTCGTGTCTCGTTGTCCTGAGAAGAAAAAGAAAAGATGTTATTAAATACACGTACGTGGTTTTAAATTCCGTGCTGTAATTACTTAGTTCTAATGAAACGCTCCTATTTTTGGCAGGCTCCTGAGACCACCAGCCCGAATACGGTCGGTTGGGTCAGGAGACCGCCAACTGTTGTTGCTGGCGTTCCGCTCACCATCAGTTCGGCGTATAGATCAGCGCCGAGTGTAAGACGAACTGGCGATGAGCGGTAGAACTGCGGATCTGCAAGCCGCATAAATTCAAATGGAACGGCAACCTTTGCATCCACATTGGATGGCGGACTCAACCGATAGTGGCCGTTGACCACGGCGGCTTGGGTAGTGACACGAGTCGTTGACCCGAACTTGCCGCGCAGAATAAGGGTACATTGCCCTGGTCCTTGGCGCTCTAACTGCAAATCGCGTACCAGCTCTGCATCGACGATGGTGCTGGCGGCGCAGGGATCAATGATCGCACGTACCAAGTGTAGGTGCCCACGCGATTCGACGCGTACGATGGCCGTCGGCGCAATGGGCACGAAAGACCGCATGATGGGCGCTGGAGTGGCTGGGAGCAGCCGGCCGGTTCGGAAGCCTTCCGGTGTACCACGCGATAGTGCTTGCATATTTTGGGCGTCAGAATGATATGGCGTCGATTTATCTCGCCGCTGCTGTCTGCCGCGTTTGGATGACTTGGTCGGGCCTCCTTGGAGTCCAATGTCGTGGTACCGCCAGTTGTTTCGTTCGTTTCGACGTTTGTTTACTTTCGCCGCGCTTCTTTCATGCTGTAACAGCGGCCGGAAACTGCGCATCCCATGGTTGACCGTTGACGGTCTTGTTGTCACCGTTTTACTTATTTCTTCCTCCGCCTTTGCTCTCTCCTCCTCCATTTCTTCCTCCTCCACCTGCTGAGCCCAGGATTTAGCCGTTCCCGATAGGTTGATTGACAACGCGTCGTCGGACGTGTTGTCGTCGCCATTTGTGGCTGTCTCGTCGCATACCGGCCGACGCTCATCTAAATGAAGCGTGGTGTGGTGCTTCTCTTGGCACCTCTTGCAGCGATACTTGCTGCTACACTTGTTTACCCGGTGGAAGGGTGACAGACAGTTCGGACAGTACTTATATAAAAGCACTGCCCGCAACCTCTCTTCTGGAGATTTTTTCCGATATTCGGGACAGATTCGTAGACTATGGTCCCTGCCGCAGAGCTGGCAAGCGACGTCGAAACGCGTTGCGCCTCCCTCTGACTTGGCCAGTAAAGTTTGGTAGCGGGTCATGATCTGAAAGAATATTGATATCATTGATCATACCCAAATTGAGGTTGGCGGAATGTTGTTTGGGTGGCGTAAGCCAAAAAAAATATTATCTCTCATATATTTTCGCAAGAAAAAAAACATTTTATTGAAATAAAAATTAAGGGCCATAAGTAAATACGAAGAAAAAACGGATTTAGCACGCATCCATACGATGTGGCTGGTGCTTTAGCGCCTCTAGTACATCCCTGCAAAAACGCTCTCGTCACTCCACGTCATTTGACTAGTCATTTTACCAGGTCATACGTTATATTCCTAGCCACACTTGCATGGGCGTGATTGGGTTTTGTGACCAAATTTTGTAGGGATTTTATAATTTATTTTATGTCGGTAGCTGTCGCCGAAGTAGTCCTAAAGATTTATTTTGATTTGTGGTGAACTTTGTTTTCACAACATGAAGGTTTATTTTTAAATTATATATGTTAACAAGAAGCGAGTTGGAAATCGGTGTTACAAAACATTATATACTCAGATGTGAGCTTTAGCAACAAAGTAGTTTGGTTGAGATATGGTCGGTACCTTTTTTCGTTATCAGCCCAATTCTCAATCTTTTTCCCGGGGAGATTTTTCCCATTCTCCATACAAAAATGGTTGAGGATCGCAAATTTTTGTATAGAGAACGGGAGAAATCTTCCCGGGAAAAAGATTGAGAATTGGGCTGTATATTTAAGATAATAATCTATCGTTGTTGGACGGCCATAACCGTTTAGACGGTTAAGCACCAATTAAGTAAGAAGTAAGTAATTTATCGTTAGGCGAATGAAACTAATATTTTGCATAGCAAAGATTAGTGTATATACAAAAAAAAACCTAAGCCATTTGAAGCGAAAAGTAAAATTAATTAAATAAAAACAATACTTACATTTTGCTTTATTTCCTCCACCATTTTCCTAAGTACGCTTTGATTATAGCTAAGTGTACGTTGCCAAGTTTAAAGAATACAAAAAGTAATTTGCATGAACTATCTCTCAAAAAACTTCAACCAACTTTATGTACCAACTAAATTCCGTCTATGAATATGCCCCAATATGTAATATACATCACAGCTATCTAACCGATAGCTTTCTTGTTGGATCACTGAAAACGATAGAAGTCAGCTGATCGAGCTGATGTTTTGCACATATCTACCTTTGGCTAAAATATTCGAGCAAGTTTAAGTGACATTTATGAATAAATAAAATTTTACTAGTGATTAGCTTGGTGTATGGATTAATTAAATAACTCTAACCCATATCAAACTCGATATGAGACAGTTCTCAAGTCCAAAAAAGAGAACCACTTTTGTTATAATGCAATATAAGTAAATTATGCAGTGAATTGTTAGCAATGGGGTGCTCTACATAGCAAATTTCTTTGTAATTATTATATCTGGTTCTGTTTTAAAATTGGTGGAAAGTGCAGCGACGTTATATCGTGAAATGTTTCCAGTTATGACTTGCTGCCAGTTATGACTTCTTTAGCTAAACCAGAGGCCCTTGCCCTATTAAATTTAATTATGATGGTACACCTGGATATTATCCCCGTCTTTGTATTAACGGGTGCATCTATACTTGTAAATGTAACTTCTGGCACGATATAACATGGAGCTTTCATCTTGGCAATCATTTCTTTGCTTGGACAGTGGAAAAATATAGAAATATTGCATCTGGATTATCTGTTCTCTAAAAAATAAGTCTAAAATAGGTCGCTGTGCAATCTCATTCTTCTTCTGACTGCACTCTTCAAAAATTTTAGAATCAAAAGCTAAAGGACACGTTTTACTTATATTTTTAAGATTTATTTTTCGAAAGTGTGGAAAGTGTTACTTTATTAAAAGTTTATGAAACAAGGGTTAGGAAAAAGTGGCTTAATTGGAAAACTCATGGAATAGGAGGTGAGGAAGGGGTATAATCAAAAATCTGCTTTCCTGGGGGATACAGAAGTACTTGTAATCAAGATCTTCTCTCTTTAAATCAACCAAATTTAAGATTGGCTCACTTGCAACAACAATACCTAAACTATCGGAGGAGCTAACAAGTACATAGAAAAAAGTTTGCGTTTTCCGAAAAACAGTACGTTGCACTATTTCCAATTCTACTGACCCTATAAGTTCTACTACCTTTATAGGGCCGACTTTTTTGCTATAACAAAAATAGTCTTTATCTTTCTTTAAATCAATATCGAAAGAGCCAAGCTTGGAAGGTTTGTGAATCGATGAACTTACATCCTGCATTTCTTTCAAACTTAAAAACAACTGTTGCAATATTTGATTTGGTTTTCTTACTATCTTTTTTAAAAATTGCATAAAATTTTCAAACCTGTAAGCAGAAAAGGAATCTAAACGACCAATATTTTTGACACATTCTGACAAGTGTAATAAACCATGGATGTTGAAAGTAACACTTTCCTTCCCAAACATTACACTGATCTGCGTGACGAAATGTTCTAATATATCTTGGGCAACATCAGCCTCAGACCTAAACGACCTTTCACTTGAAAGAAGTCGAATGCCGGTATGTACTAGTAGGAAAAGAAAGTACAACTCACTACTAATGCACTCTTTTAAAACAAAAATGCCTATGTATAGCAGGAACTGTCTGAATTCCGTTGCTTTCCACCGACTAACTTCATCTAAACTTCTCGCAGTACGACAGAATTCAGACGGAAATTAATTCGAATTAAATTTAATATTTTCATTTATTTTTCGGATATTTGCATCGCTATTCAAATTTTTTAAAAATCTTTTTACGACACCTAAATCTACCAAATGCATACAGTCTAGTGGAAACTGAGAAACCATTTTAAAGCCGGCATCTTCTAAAACGGTTTTCTCTGGCCTTAATTAAGGACTGTGGTGAGACACATGATCTCTTTTCTCAAAACTTATATCCGTCCTGGGTATACCAGACGTTGTGGGTAAATATACTTTCCCATCCCAGTCACCCCCCTATATGACACCTGGGGCATCCATGTTTGGCATTAAATGACACAACACCACTAACAAACGCCCTACCTGGCGAGTCGCAAATTAACACACGTACATCAAATCTTAACAACACTTTATTGGGACCGACAGCAATATTGTTTTCTCGCATTGATTTTGCCTCTGAAGCGAACTTAGCCAGAAAATCATTAATATTTTCAGGCTTTTTAAAACCTGAGAAGCTAGCTATAACAAAAGGATCAACACTAGGAAAATGTACTAGTGCTCCAAGAATAGGCCATAAAACTCGACTTGAACTGTTAAATAGTTTCAGGTCATCTACTCCTACATCAATTAAAACCTCTTCTTGTGCCTCCAAAAATTAAAATTGTTAGAAACTAGTTGGTCTTGTATACCAAAGTATAAAAATTCACCATTTGGCATAGATTCTACACTGACTTTTTCTCGAAAGGTGTCTAAAAGAGTTTTGGCACAAAACGGCACATCCGTTATCCCGCCCTTTTGGAGTGCCTGAAGAAGTCCGTCTATAATATTATGAGGAACTTTAAAATCTATGGCCCAACTTCTTAGCAAGTCGTTCAGATCCGTACCTGCACCCTCTTCTACATAATAACTTTGGGCACCTAAACACTCTTCTACGCTTTCATCACTATCACTTCGAACACTCTCAACTGGTAACCACTGACTTTGGAAAATCTCACTACTCAAAGGATTAGCCTCACTTTCCAAAGGATTAACAACACTTTCCAAAGAATTAGCAACACTTTGAACTTTATCTTTAGAGGACTTCTCAAGTTCTTTAAACATTTTAACGTTATTTATTTATTTATTTATCAGTCTACAAATTAAACAATTATACACACCAAATATACCAACACTTAAATCTCAGATGTAACACACGATATAAACAACATAAGCAGTCAGCAATTTTAAAGTAATATTTAAACAGTATTGAATTAAACGCTTGACAATTTCAATTAAAAACTTAGAAGTGAGCAAAAGATAAAATGTTGTAAATGTGTTAAAATGTACTCATAAAGGAGCTAGTAAATAATAATTTATGAAATTGACAATAAAGCAAATTAATAGTAGATAAAATATATACAGAATAGAATTTACACAGAGTAAATTTGATTGCATACATATAAAAATAATAATTTATGAAATTGACAATAAAGCAAATTAATAGTAGATAAAATATATACAGAATAGAATTTACACAGAGTAAATTTGATTGCATACATATAAAAATAATGATAACAACGCAATTTTGCAAACAAGTTTCAAGTAACTGGTACTTCAAATTTGAAACAGAGGTTGAACAGTATATCAGCATTCTTTGCTTCATTTCGAATTACAAATTTAATGTAGTTAAAAGGTATTTTTAATACCAAGAAACGAGTCGCAGACGTCTAAATTTTTACGGTGTTTATTAAAATCACGGCCACCGTTTCTTGGACTTTATCTGTTTGAACGATAGCAAATATATCATCCACATATTTCGTAAGCAAACGTGGTTTATGTGGAAAATCTTCCACGAATTTGTTCAGCAATTCCTCTATTACAATATCTGCAATGACTGGCGATGCTGGGGATCCAATAGGCATTTCATAGCGCTGTTCGTATATTTTGTCTCTAAACTTAAAATACCTGTTGTCCTTTATGCAGAATCGTACTACACCAATTTTTTTTAAATCCCGGTGCATCCGAGGACATCGCCAAAGAGCTTTTTATCTTTCGATAAGCAATTAGAAAAATGCCTTTTTTTCATATTTTTTTATTATAATAACCTTTATTTTATTTATTAATTAATTAATTTAAAAGTCACGTCGCGCTCTGAAATTTTTAAGTCTTTTGCGTTTCAGAAAATAATAGCTTTGTTCTGATATTCTCCAAATATCGTCCTCGTGTTCCCAAAACTGACCGGAAATAACGGAAAGGAACACAAATTGAGTTATTTATGGACAGGTACGCACAGTTTCGGACAAACGTTAAAAAAATGAACAACACAAAGTTTGTATGTATTAGTAATCGCCATACTTTTGTGTGAATGTGTTGGTGAACACATCAGCTTTCTGCTCGGGCGTCTTGTAGGGAAGCGAACGACGCACAGCGGCGCCTCTGCCGTTAAAGCATGACAAAAATAAAAAAATCATGAAAGCGTTCGCTAAATCTAATACATGTTTCTCATAGAGAATCTTCGTGGGATCAAGAATATACAACGTTTTTTCACAGCAAATTATAGTTTACCAGGTAGAGCCGCTCAAAGTTGACCAATTTTTAACATTTGGAAAAATTTGAAATTTTTCTTCTTTTTCGTTGTATTTAAAATGGTTTTGTGAATAAAGAATGCGGCCGGTTGTCGCTTTCTTGTATAGCTATTAAAGATAATTTAATTTAGGATTGAAAAAAAAAAAAAAGTGTTTTTTTTTGGTAAAAGTTGGCGGATATACCTGTTTTTCGAAATGCCTATTTTTAGGCCCCTTTTAAAACTTTGATGGAAAAAATAAAAAAATGTTAAAATATGTGCTTCGTCAAATTAACAGTAGTTATTTGTGAAATATTCAGTTACCTAAATTCATAAAGTCTACCTGCGTCCAGCTGCAACATCGCTTTTTACATCAAATAAAGTTAAACAACCTTGGGCATAAATACGCGCCTGAGCTGGTATATATAATTCAGTACGGCCGTAAGGTCGTTTTTGTTATTGGAACTTGTTAACAACATACATTTTTTTAGTTACGAATTGTATACCTGAAATTAATTTTAATAATCCGGCAAAGGACCATTACATGATAACACTCCCCAAAGCCTTCGGGGAGCAACCTTATCGCTACAACAACAACAACAACAACGTATCGAATTTGTTTTGAAGCTGGCTTATACACTACCACAACAAGGAGAAGTTTTCGACGACAATACAACATGTAAGGAGAAACAAAACAGGAGAAAAAAAAATAATTCAGGATGTATTCTATAAAGAGATTGGCCTTAGAGTTGACTGTCCAAAGTATGGATACGGAAATACAAATGATGGTAACTCCTCAAGAAGATTTTTTGAAAACGATGAAGTGACTGCTCGCATGACAGGAGTTGATAGTGATATTGTGAAAAGATTGGGAGTAATTTTAAATATTTTAAACTGCCATGAACCAGTTAATGAACCCAAATTTGGAGAATATGCATCTAAAACATCATCGCAAGTCAGCGTAGCGAACGCGCGCTGAGTCTTTTTTCTATTTTCGCATTTTAAAGGTTTTGTTTACAATGAAAACGTGTCTAAAATGTAATACACAGTGTTTGCAAGATAACCATTTTCAATGTGGTTTTTGCAAGTCTAAAACTCATTTAAAATGTGCAAACATATCGGAAAGTTCTTTAAATTTGTTCAAAAACAATAAAAATATAATGTTTAGATGTGACAATTGTGCCATTGTGTTCTCTCAATCAAAAATCGATAAAGCTCTTAGAAATATCAGTGCATTAGACACATTTTTGAAATTGTTTAATTGCGGTGAGTGCCAGCAAGAGGAAAATAATGATTCTCTTACTGTAGACGGCGCCATGGTGACGCGCTCTAAGGCGAAGGTTATTGAACCGAAATCAGCAACGTTGCAAATCACTAATCTCCCGTCAAATGGTTCATCTGGTATGGCTGTCACAGAGAGCCATTCTTCTGCTAAGCCAAGCTCTCATAGCAATATTCAACCACCAACAATATCATTAGATGACAAAAATGCAAATGTCAACGCTATCTCCAATTCGTCTAACACACCGAGTGTTTCACCTCGCTCTTACTCTGGTGCTGCTGCCGCCAGTGCTGCTAATGCTGCGTGCTCTAAAGCTATCTCCAATTCGTCGAGCACACCGAATGTTCCACCTCGCTCTTATTCTGATGCTGCTGCCGCCGGTGCTGCTTTCGCTGCTACTGCTAATGCTGCGTGCTCTAAAGCTCTTAACAGTCATAACAAAAATTTGAGAAAGGGTGATAGTGATACAGCTGATGCCAGCTCTGCCGATCTCGGCATTAAGAAAAATAGGGAGAAAAGCGCAACAAAGAATGCAAAGAGTCGTAGAGTTGTTGTTGGATGCAATTTAAGCGAAGAACTTGCTGTTGCTTCTCCCATAAAATGGTTACACTTGGCTTCGTTTAAACCGTCAGTGACTGCTAATGATATAGTGGAATACGTCTCCAAGCATACGTCAATTAAATCATCAAACTTATATTGTAATGCTCTTATTAAAAGAGGTATCGATACTAACTCTTTAAGAAGAGTAAATTTTAAACTTGGAACCTCTCCTATACTTTGCGATAAGCTCTTAAGCTCTAACATTTGGCCAGCCAATGTAACAGTGCAGCCGTTTAAATTTTTTCAAAAGCGGGGAGAGGCAGCAACAATAACATAAATGTTGTGGTGCCGCAAAATATCAACGTATCAATTAGCTCAAAATACTCTTTATACTATCAGAACGTTGGTGGCATGCGCACCAAAGCGGGCCAAACTCGTCGCGATACATCATTGCATGAATATGACTTCGTGGCTATTACTGAAACTTGGCTAAACTGTGCCATATCTTCAAGCGAATACTTCGATGATCACTATAATGTGTACCGAAAGGATCGGGATGTTCTAGCTACTGGGCACGAGAAGGGTGGTGGTGTTTTACTGGCTGTAAGAGCACATTTGTGCAGTAACGCAATCAGTCTTGATTTATCCGATGGGTTGTTAGATCAAATCTGTGTTAGAGTTAAATTTACTAGCAACAAATCATTAATACTTTTAGTTTCATATATTCCTCCTGGTAGAGATATAGAAATGTATGTAAAACATTTAGAAAATGTGATTGCAATCTCAAATTCTCTAAAGTCTGGTGATGAAATTATTTTCTTAGGCGACTTTAATCTACCCAATATCTCTTGGGAAAATCATAATAAAACTTTAATACCGCATAATCTCAGCTCCAGCGTCGAAATCTATGTTGTAAGCACTTTGCTCTCTCATGGTTTCCTGCAACGTAACGGAGTTCAGAATGACAATAATAAAATCCTAGATCTAATATTTGTTACTAATAATTTAAAAGTATCATGCCATGAATGTCTATCTCCAATTTTGAATAATAGTTTTCATCATAAGGCTATTTTTCTTAGTATTATGTTTTATAGTTTCGATACCGTAAAAGATGAACCACTAGCTCGGCGTGAGTGCCGATTATGAGTCTATAAATAATTTTTTGCACTCTTCCAATTGGGAGTTTCTGAAAAATTCCGGCTGTCCCAATACTTCTTACGAGATATTGTGTTCCATTTTTTCTGAAGCCATCTCTAATTTTGTTCCCCTAAAAAGATGCGCAGCTAAAAACAAGCCACCTTGGTTCAATCTAAGACTCTCTAACTTGAGAAATAAAAAGAATAAGGCTTTTAAGAAGTTCAAGAATAATAGTTCTGAAATCAATCGTCTTAACTTCATTCATTTAAGAAAGGAGTATGATCATCTTCATAACTTCTTATTTAGGCACTATATGTATACCGTTGAAACGAATTTAAAGTCAAATCCGAGAGGATTTTGGAAATTCATAGATTCCAGGAGGAAAACAAATGGATTCCCAACGAACTTGGAATATGATGGCGCTATCTCTGATAATACTGTCGAGTCCTGCGACTTGTTTGCAAAGTTTTTTCAGAAAGTTTATGAGAATCATAGCATTCCTATATCTCCTACATTTCATTCCATACCTTCACCTTTTATAACCTCCTTTTTAATCGCCGAAGAGGATGTACTATCCGCTATTTCATCGCTAAAGTCCAGCTCCAAACATGACTCCGAGGGATTTGCGCCTGTATTTTTCAAGCGTTGCTGCTATACTTTAGCTAATCCCATATCCCAGCTTTTCCAGCATTGTATCAATAAGGGTACTTTCCTCGACCAGTGGAAGTTATGTCACATTGTTCCGGTCTTTAAGTCTGGTGATCGTAATGATGTTTGTAATTATAGGCCTATCGTTATACAGGGGACACTGGCCAAATTGTTCGACTACATAATCCAATCAAAGTTATTTGACCATGTTCGGGATTTTATCTCTAAAGATCAACACGGCTTCTTTCCTGGAAGATCAACCTGTTCGAACTTGACCCTATTATCGAATAGTATAGTGGGTGCGTTCGGAAAGCAGGCACAACTTGATGTGATTTACACAGACTTCTCCAAAGCCTTCGATAAGGTATGTCATACCATACTTTTGCAGAAGTTACGAAGTTACGGAGTTAGTGGCATTCTCATTAATTTCTTCGCTAGTTTTCTGTCAAACAGGAAACTATTTATTAAGTTAGGGAATACAACCTCAAGACTATTTATCGACGCGTGGTCAGGTATACCTCAGGGTACTCACTGCGGACCACTGCTATTTCTTTTATTTATTAACGACCTACCGAATTGCTTTAAATTCGCTAAGTGCCTAATGTTCGCGGATGACGTCAAACTTTTTTGTACCGTTCGTGATGCAAGTGATAGCCATAAGTTACAAGTCGATCTCAATTCACTGAATCAGTGGTGCACTTTGAATTGTCTCAAACTGAACATCAATAAATGCTGTGTTGTCACCTTCTCTAGGAAGTCTAACAACATAATATTTAGTTACAATATAGACAATTGTGCTCTAGCTAGAAGTACCAAAATGAAAGATTTGGGTGTTATTTTCGACTCAAAGCTAACATTTTCTCAACACATTGACTTAATAGTATCAAACGCTTTTTCTATGATAGGGTTCATAAGAAGAAATTCAATGGATTTCAGAGATCCTTGCACTTTAAAAGCTCTTTACATATCTCTTGTTCGAAGCAGACTAGAGTATTGTTCTCTAATATGGTGCCCATACTATGAAACCCACTCAAACAAAATTGAAAGAGTTCAAAAAGTTTTCACGAAATTTGCTCTAAGAAAGTTACCGTGGCAAGGTAATCTTCCTTCTTATATTGGTAGACGGAAACTAATGGGCTTGCAGTCCCTATATGATAGGAGAATATACTTCTCAATACTTTTTATTTATAATGTCATTAATAATAACATACACTGTGACGACTTATCTAATTTGGTCAATTTATATGACCCGCCTCGTAACTTAAGAAATAATCGCTTATTGGTAGACACATTCCACTCTACTGAACGAGCCGATTGCTAGGAGCGTTAGATTATGCAATACCTATGCAAGCGTTGTTGAGTTTAATGATAGTATAAGTATATTTAAATTAAAATTATACACTATTTTTAATTGAAACTGCGTATTATATCTAGTCTGTAAGAATTAAATTCTGTAGACTGAACTTAAATAAATAAATAAAATAAATAAATAAATAAAACTACAGAGTTGCGGAATCAAAAGTATCCTGAGAAGAAACCTACACCAACGGTACATAAAATTTTAGCACATGGAAAAGATTTAATAGAGTATCAGTGCTTATCATTAGGAGAATTGTCTGAAGAAGCTCAAGAATCTAAGAACAAGGACTACAAAAGATATAGATGTATGAACACCTGTAAAGTATCACGAGTTAGACAAAACGAAGACCTTTTCAACATATTAGCTATCTCTCCTGATCCAGTCATATCATCTAATGTAAGAACACAAAAAGATCGTACAGATGCGTATAGCTCAGAAATCGTTGCTTTGTTAGATATATGTTCCAGTGACGATGACTATGTAAAGATAAAATAAGTTTCTCATTTCTTATCACAACAATGAAAAACAGATTTACTAATCAATTTTGTTAAGATATCTATGTACAAGTTAATTTTTTATATCAAATAAAAGAATTAATTAATTTAGTAATTTATAAATATATACTTTTCGTTATTGCATTTCTCTAAAGTTTATCAAATTTATTTTAAAGCTTAGGCATTTCGCCTTAAACGAGTATTAAATTTTTATAGAAATAAATACGTCTATCGAGTTTGGTACAAATTGGTAAAGCGGTTACTAAGATCAAACTTTTTAGCATAAATGGATAGTGCCACTCACCTTTTCCAAAATTCTTTGGTTGTTCAACCTTGAGCTGAAATAAAATTTAATTGAACCACTTTCATAACTTTTAGTTATTAATAAAATACATATTTGGCTTGTCAATAAAAAAAAAACATGTAAAATTTTACAATGAATTTTGAAGCACCTTGTTATTGTGGCACCAAAAACGGACATTTGAGTTTTATAAGAGTATTGCCATTTAAAAGAAAAAAATCCGTCTATCGATTTTGGTAGTTATTGATTACGTGACTACTTAGATACAACTTTTTATCATAATTAGGCAGTGCTACGCTATCTTATCAAAATCATTAGTTTATCTTATTTAATGCTTAAATACGTCATTATAAGACAAATCTCATTTTATTTTTTTTTATTTTTTAGTAAAAACATTTTGTTTTTGCATTATTCTAAAAAAGAATTTTTTTGAAGCACCCTGTATCTGTGATATTCTGAGTTTTCCCACAATAAAACTTCAAATAATTAGCTTTCATCTGCATTTTAAAGTTATGATTTTTGCAAAGAAAAAACTCAAAAGGCGCCACTGTGCGACGTTGCACAAGAACGACTTGTTCGGAATAATTAAAAAGGTAATCACGGTCAAGAAGGTTGGACCAGTGCTAACCAAACAACTTATATATGATTTCTTTTTATAATTATGTAGGTACACAAGTTCCCTTTTTCAACCTCAAACATTCATATACAGGCTCAAAAGCACACAAGGCCATACCCCTCGAACTATGCAATGAAATATCGCGAATATTTTACATTACTCTTTTTCTCCTAACACTTAAAACTTGACATCTTGCAACTTTAATACAATTATTTTTTTTTTTTTTTTGTATTTTATGAATATTACTTATATTTATTTAGTTGTCTATACATTTCTATTTTTATTATTTCTTATTAAGGTATTTACTTATTAATTTTTCCTTTGCTAACATTTATGCTGGCACTAAGCATTGTTTCCTTCATCATTTTAGAACTCAATAAAACATAATAGAATTAAGGGCATCTTAAATATGGTATTATAAATTCTTTTTTTTTTTTTGTAAATTAATTTAATCTTTCTAAATTTGTATTCAACCATTCGGAAGTTCACTACGAAATTTACATTCCGATTAACCAAAGAGTTTCATATCTTTCGAGCTGCTTATCTTTCTGAATACATTCTTGGATTGCAAGACCTAAGAAATTGCACTTAGCAGGATTTCGCGAAATTTAAACAAAGATTTTTTTTGTAATAAAAGAAATAAAAATGAGTTTTTCACGAACAGCAACACTGGCACTATGGATTTCGGGATCTTCAGGGTAGGCCTCAGGAACAGAGTTTTAGGAATACGGCGTTAAGCGCGGATCTCTACAGATGTCTACGCCTTTAAGGACAATCGCCTAGGTTGGCACTCTAAGTCACTTCACCTTCATTTTGCATAATTATGGTTGTAACTGATGCACTTATTATTTTATTTTAGATCAACATAAAATCGTTTGAAATTTTTGTTAGTTTATACTAACTTAGTGCACAAAGTCACAATACTTCACATTTTTACTTTTTTGTTTGAAAAACCTTTTTAAATTTTTCTCACCAATGTGTTATTTTTTTTTTTCTTTTGAAAAAGATGTTTTCAATTCAAGTGCCGGCAAAAGACTGACTTTTTCTGCTGCAGTCAACCTCAAGCTCAGCTCAAAAAGTCTCGCTATCCTTGAGCTAATGTTGAACTAGGACTAGCGGTTATTACGGCTGTTGGTCCAGCTTAGTGCAATGTTAATCAATTAACAAATATTTGGCATAGAAGTATTTGAAATACTAGTCGGCATAGGTGACTTCATGTACACGCTACTTAAATATACTTTCTGGCCTCTCTTTAACAATAAAGAAAATTATTTATATTTATTCTTTGCCAAAAAAGTTTCGTATTAGCGAATTAGGTATTTTGTGGATTAGGCATTTACGAATTAAGTATGAAATAAGTAAATTGTGAATTATGTATTCACGAATTAAGTATGAAATAGGTATTCCTAAATTAAGTAAGTATGAAAAAGGGTTAAATGAATTACGTTAATTAGATATTAGGTAAATATGAATTATTTTTTTAATTAAATATAAAGTCGGTGAATTAAGTACATATGTATTAGGTATTATTGAACTAAGTAAGTATATATCAGGTGAAATGATAAGGAATTAATAAATAATTAGGTAATTACGAATTTGGTATTAGCTAGTTAGGATTAACGATTTAATTCCGATAAATTGTGAAGTACAGATTTACGACTTGGGTATTTTCGAACGTGTCAATTGATCATTAACGAATTAAATTGTACGAAGGAAGTATAGATAGATAGATAAATAGATAATTAATTGAGGATCGCACTGCGACCATTGGTCTATTGTGCCCTCAACTGCTTCACAACACCTCATCCAAGCAGACATCTCTGATGAACCCTAGCAGTTCACCTGGCTTGAGGGATTTGATGTGAGAATGCTCCGTCCATGGTGAGCCCATAAACTTAGCTCTACGTCTTGAGATTGCATCACACTCCAAGAGGATATGGTCCGCCGTCTCCGCTGATCGATCACAAAATCGGCATGTGATGTTTGATATTATACCCAGCTTTTGCATGTGGCTGTTCCGTGTACAGTGTCCTGTAAGAATAGCTGTTAGAATTCTTAGGTTATTTTTCGAGAGGCCTATAAATGCCCTGTATCGAGTTGTGCAGTAACCCCCTAACAGTAGCTTAGATTGTCTCAGGCCTGGCATATTACGCCAGTGTTTTTCCCTATTTTCCTTTTCTTCTGCTAATAGATGCCCCCTAATTTCCTGCGGGCCTACTGGCAGGAACGGCTCAGGACCAATAGGTCGTATCGTTGCTGCCTCTCTGGCCAGGCTGTCCGCCTGCTCGTTTCCCTCGACTCCCCTGTGGCCAGGAACCCAGGCCAACAGTAGTTCTTTGTGTGCTCCTAGTTGATTCAGGCTTTCCACGCACTCAAGGACTAGTGCTGATTTTATTTCAAATGCCGAGATGGCCTTAAGGGCGGCCTGGCTGTCGCTGAGTATGTCAATTTTCTCATTGGAGTATTTTCGCTGAAGGTTCAGGTCCGCGCACTGGCTTATGGCGAATACCTCAGCTTGAAAAATGCTCTGGTATGCTCCCAGGGGTATTGATATATTGGCTCTGGGTCCAACGAGTCCAGATCCAATCCCCTCTGGGGTCTTCGAGCCATCGGTATACCATATTATACTGTTTAGCTGCTGAATGCTCTCAATTCTGTTTTCTTCCCACGTACCCTTGTCTCCCAGTTCTACTTTATATCTTTTCTCATATACTATCTGCCTGAGGGTATCATCCCTCGGGAGTTGAGAGATTGGGATCTTCTCTCTCAATTCCTCCATGTTCCGGGACGATATGACTTTACCTTTTCCCGAGCCCTCCTTGACGATATTAAGGAGGGCTCGCTTGGCTGACTGCTCTATCGATAAATGCAGCGGGGTTAGATCGAGGATAGCTTCCAGCGCTGTTGTGGGGCATGTGCGCATAGCTCCCGTGATGCACACACATTCCAGTCGCTGAAGTTTTGACAGTGCTTGCCTCGTCGTCGCCCGAGTTGTTCTTGATGCCCAGGCTATTGAGCCATATGTTATCATAGGTTTTGCTATCATGGTATACATCCATCTTAGCACGTGTGGGCTACAGCCCCATGATTTGCCTGCTAGACGTTTGCATACCATGATGGACCTCGTGGCCCTAGTCTTCATGGAGTCGAAGTGTTGTTTCCATAAGAGTATGAGGTGGGTTTTGTCTTAGGCTGGGGTAGCGCTCAGTCAATACAGAGTCGAGTAAAGGTCCCACAAACCCCTACTGAATAAATACACAATGTTTATGTGTTACGAACACACGCACACACGGCTGGAGATATTAGGCGGACAGCAGCTTTCCGTCGCAATATGGCGAGGGGGCGGAGCGTCGACTAACGGTCGTTGCAGTAGAGGAGGTTCGGTAGGGCGGCTGAACGGTCGGGTAAAGGACGGACTGGTACGGCGGTACGGAAGCAGCGGCGGGATAGAAGCAACGGCTTAACTGCGGTAGGATGGCAAGCGGCCAACGGTCGCCGTCGCAGTGGCGGGACGGATGCAGCGGCTTAACGGCGTGACGGATGCAGCGGCCTAACGGCGGTAGGATGGCGGACGGCCAATGGACGTCGTAGCAGCGGCGTGACGGATGCAGCGGCTTAACGGCGGTAGGATGGCGGACGGCCAACGGACGTGGTAACAGCGGCGGCAGCGGCGGTGGGCTACGGAGCACGTACCAGGGCCGTGGTGAGAGGGGAGATGGGCTGGCGACGGGGTTTACCTGGACAGCGGCTGCGTGTTCCGGGCGGGATAGGATGGGCGTACCAGCGGACTTGTATTGGTCGGTCGGTCGGCTTCGGCAGGATCGGGCTGATTGAACGTCTTCGGCAGGCTCGGTAATCGGCGAGGTCAGTCACCTGCGGGAGAAACTGCGAGGACTGAATTGCAAAAATGCAAATTCAATGTTTATATGGGTGGTGCCGCAAACTGGTTGAGAAGTCAACACACCATTATTGTGATTTTCATTGGTTTGCTATTTAGTGGTTGTTGACTATGCTATAAAAGAATAAGTACAAGCGGTTGTTGGTTATGCTATAGAAAAATAAGTACAGGGAAGTTCAGGTAGCTATGTTATAGAAAAATAAGTACAGGGAGGTTCAGGTTTAAGTGAATAAGGAAATACAGGGAGGACTTACGTTGTTGTAATGCTACGTTACAAGAGCTTGGTGTCAAACATGATCCCCAAGTATTTCACTGCGGTTCCATATTCTAGTTTCACGCCATCTATTGTTATTGATCTCAGGGCTGGTAGGACCCTTCTTCTGGTGAAGGGGATGATGGTTGTCTTAGATGGGTTGATGTTAAGACCCACATTGGCGCACCATTCCCTTGAAATGTTCAATGCTCTTTGTATTATGTCACAGAGCGTACTCTCGAATTTACCCCTTGCAATTTTGACGATGTCGTCAGCATATCCTTGTCATCTTATGCCACTGTCTGATAGCTTTTGCAGGAGTTCGTCCAATACTAGGCTCCACAAAAGGGGTGACAGGACACCTCCCTGGGGGCACCCTCTCGTGGTAATAACCTTAACTGCGCTGCTGCCTACTTGAGCTTCAGCGATTCTTGTACGGAGTAGATTGTCAATCCATCTCTGTATAGGCAACTGAACTCCTCTTCTCTGCAGTGCTATGTTTACGCTTTCGTGAGATGTGTTGTCAAAGGCACCCTCGATATCAAGGAAAGCGCAAAGCACTGTTTCCCCTGTTTCGAACGCCCTCTGTATTTCAGATGTTAACTGGTACAGAGCTGTGTCCGTGGACCTACCCGCTCTGTAGGCATGCTGGCTATAATGTAGGGGCCAGCTCTTGAGGGCGTTCGACCTGATTTCTTGGTCTATTATCTTTTCCATTGCCTTCAATACAACGGAGGTTAGACTTATTGGTCTGAAGGACTTCGCTTGTGAATAGTCCTTTTTACCTACTTTTGGTATGAATACTACTCTGGCTCTTCTCCACATCGTGGGTATATATCCCAGTGCCAGGCTACCTCTCATGATCCTGGCGAGATGTGGGATGATCTGTGTCCCTTGCTGCATTAGCGCCGGGTAGATGCCATCCACCCCCGGAGATTTGTATTTCTCAAAAGATTCCACTGGCCATCTGACTCTGGCCTCACAAAAGAGGGATTTTACTAGCTGCCAGTCTGATGGGGTTGGTCTAACTCTGGCGAACACAGGTTCCGGTACTTGCGGTGAGGCCTCAGGAAAATGTGCTTGCAGCAAGGCTTTTTCTCGCTCTTCCAGGTTTCGGTATAGGTACCGTTTGGGAGCCTGATTGCTAGGTTTGTCTGTCTATGCTCTTTGGCTATGGCCTTGTGTAGCCTTGCCGCTGCAGGCGTGCTGGAAATTCCCTCATAGAAATTCCTAAAATTTTCCCTTTTTGCTTTTCTTATCTCCTTATTGTACTTATTAGATTTTGGTTGTATTCCTCCCAGTTGCCGGTTCTCCTTGCCTCGTTAAAGAGTTTCCTGATTTTCCTCCTTAGCAACGTCAGGTCATAAGACCACCACGGGGTTGCCTTCTTACCCTTAATCAAGGAAACCCGGCAACTGGAGTTATAGGCATCTATCATTATTTGATTGGCCCTTTCCACCATGCTCTCTAACTCGGTACAATTGGTACTTCTGCCTTTACTCTTAAGGCTATCTATGTTAGCTTCTATATTACTTTTGTAGCCGTCCCAGTCTGTTTTCCTGGGATTTCTTCTAGGGTTGGTTTGCCCCGACATAGCGCCCAGCTCAAACCTTATGATTCTATGGTCCGAAAGGGAGGGTTCTTCTGAGACCCTCCATCTCGAGATCATATTCTCAGTTCGGTTGTTGCCGAGCGTTATATCAATGACTTCTGCCCTAGCTCTCGTAACAAACGTCGGCTTACTCCCGACGTTGTATATGCGTAAATCATTACTGGCTATATATTCTAGCAAACACTCACCCCTTTGGTTGGTACCACTGCTGCCCCATTCCGTATTGTGGGAGTTAGCATCGCTTCCTAAAACTAGAAGAAGTTTCGCTTTTCTGCAGTGAGCTACCAGCTTCTGTACGTTATTTGGGGGGACCATGTTGTCGTCCCCCGGGAAGTAGGCTGCGACTAGCACAATGCTGGAATCTTCACCATTGACTTCCGCATCTATTTGTACCGCCACCAGATCTCGACTTAAAAACTCTGTAATGCAAAAATAGTTAATATCTGCTTTCAGCATTACACATTCTCTAGGTCTCTGCTGGGAGAGATCCCAAATTACTCTACTGTTACTTACATTAAGGCCCCTCACCTGTCCCTTGTATGCCAAGGTTCCTGTATGAGGGCTATGCCCAGATCATCCGAGGCAAACCTCCTCGCCAGTACAGCCGAAGCTGCAATGGCATGGTGGAGGTTGATCTGGGCTATCTGTATACTTAAGCCGGTCATTTTGGCCCGGCCGGCCTCATCGGGTCGTCGTAATCCGACAGCCCGCTTTCGCTGTCATCCCTCTTGTCCAGTGCCAGCCCTTGGAGGTCCAAGCCCTCAATGAGCTCCTGTGTGGTGGGTATTTGTTGTTCTGTTTGTTCCGCGACCTCATCGCTATTACTCGCTGCGGTAGGAGAGTTTGTAGTCACACGAGCCTTGATGGTGTCGGTGCTCGCATCTGACATGTCCTCGTCCGATATCTTGTCTATGTCGGCGTCCTCGACCGCCTTCTCTTCCTGCCGCTCACTATTCCCTGGTAGCTTCTGCCTCCAGGGTCTTACTTGGATGTACCTGTAGTGCAGCTTGAATCCATTCCTACGTGTGAGCTGGTAGGATTCTTCATCAATGCCCACGTCGATACGTAGGCCCGTTTCTTCCGCGCTGGTATTTATAACGCGCCACCTCTGCGTCTTAAGGCCCTCGTTCTGGTTAGCGAGGAGCCGGATCGGGGCGGTCCGCACCCCTGGGGAGGAACATTGTCACGTTATGTGTGGGCGGTATGTCATCCCCTCACCTTTTGCATAGTGTTGGCACTACTTCCTCGAGCCACTTTGCGGTTTTCTCGTCATCGCAGTCAACGAGGAGGAGCCCTGCTCGGAAGTACACCCCGCAAAATACAAGAGCATGCCCACACCCCCTGAACACTCCATCCATAATTAGCTCCTGGAGATTTGTCAGGTCCTGTTGACTTAGGGCATCCGCCGGGTAGTTCCTGGGCAGCACAGCCACTCGGGTACCCCTGAGGACGTCCGGTGTGATCTGCCCGATCCTACGCTAACCAGCGGGAGCGGGTGTATGCTGGCCAGCTGCCGCTGGCTGTTCTTTACTTCCGACTTTGTTTCTCCGTTCGGTGGTCGCTGTACTGTGCTAGTGGGCTGGTTTATGCCTGTGCTCGTCTGCCCTGGCTCTTGCTTCTCTGGACGACAGGCCCTCCTCAAGGTATCGGAGATACCATTTTGTACCAGACCCACCTAGTCCCAGGCGCCATTTATCTGTAAGCGATCCTGGTCTGCCCAGTGGTGGTAGTGCAGGTTGCCTGCCCCTGTTATGCCTTCCGTTGGGCCGCTTCCACTCTTCCCGGTTTCGCTCGGTGTCGCTCCCTTTCTGGGACCTGTCGCAGCTGCCTTGTGAGCTGCTTCCAGAATCCTGCTTCGACGGTGAGCGCCCATGTTTACTTGGCTCCCTAGAGGACCTGCTATGGTTGTTTTTGCTACCTTCGCTCATTTGTATAGAGGTACCGTCGGAGCTACGCTTAGTTGGTGTACCTCTTTCCTCGGGGGGCCCGCGCTGCTCTATGGTGGTACTGGGCCCTCCATGGTTCGCGGGTTTGTTCCTGGACGCCGGCCCCTCCTGCTCCCCTTTTTTGATGTGCCCGCGCTGCTCACCAGTGGGTGAGATGCCTCTGGGGATCGCGGGTTTCGTCGCATTTTGCTTACTATGCTCTTCTGGCCCGCGTTGCTTTCCTTGGGTTTCTATATTGCCCTTAGGGTTTGCGTGTTTAAGAGCCGGTTCTCTGCGCACTCCAGCGCTGGTGTAGGGCGATTTATCGCCCCTCATATGCTCTAAAAAGAGCATTGCCTTCTCTCTCAAGAGGGTGTCCAGGAATTTCCTGGAGTACCTGCGTGGCCTGCTACTGCTTTGCCCGCTGCTCTTCTTGGAGCCCGTTTTCTTTGTTGCCTTGCTGTTGTTTTTTGTTTTTTTGTTGTTTTTATTTGTTTGTTTATCCATTATTGTCATACGACAACATGCTTGACGTGGCAAGCTTAGTTGTCAAATTAGTTAAGTGGGGAACTGGCTTGGTCCGCCGCGGCAGAACCCCTTGACGCGGTAAGGCCATGGTTACTCCCCAAGGTGGCCCGGTGTTGGGGAGGCGCCGTTATAATACAGCCGGTGTTGTGAACCTCCTGGCTGCAAACCAGTCCAATGGGCACGGTGACGCATGACACCATGGATTAGGAGGTGACAGTTCCTGGTTACCGATAGCATTCGACCACATTTGTCAGGTGAGCGCGGTGGCGCCGCTCCCATCTGACCAATTAGTACCAAATGCGATCGGGATAAGCCCCTGCACCGCTACAAGGTGACTGTCTTCGCAGAGGAAGTATAAAAAAAAAGTTTAAAAATTTTATGCTGAACTCAATTGACTGACGGAAACGTGTAGCCCCACGAGTACTTGAAGAAAAAAAAATTTTTTTTCCTTTGTTCTCAAAAAAAAATCGCCTGATTATCCCGCTATGGTTTATGCAAAAATATGTACATAAGTGTTTATTGTAACACCTCCAATAGTTATTCTATTGTGGCCATATCACCTAATTTAGAAAACAATTCGATACTCGAATGGCCCTTTGGGTATATTTGGCATGAGCGCTACAAATTCTCCCCCCCCCCCCCCCCCCCCCCCCCCCCCAACACCAGACAGATGCTACACGATGCCAACGCGGAAGTTAGCAAATGCAACTACCAAAATAAATACTATCCACAATTCAATATCTTCGAAAATATAAGATTGATATTTGGTTAACAAATATCCTTGGCATGATATGTTCCCTTGCCTTTGCCATCTACATCTTCTAGCATGTAATATGAATTTCCTACCCTTTTTATGACCTTTGATTTAATTCTTTTGGGAGCTAGTTTGGAATTGAAAAATTGAACAAAGTTACTTTGCGCGAAATTTCTCCTCACCACTAATTGTACCGGTTTAAATTCACGAAGATGAATGAGATTGTAAGAACGAGAATTTTTATCATAAGCAGTGTAACGAAGCTTTTTCGTGCCCCGTTGCTTCTTTGATATTTGCTGGGTTATACTCGCCGTGCCCAGGGTTCGTTTACAATAAATTTGTACTAAAGGGGCACCTTGCAAATCGATTTAATATAAAAACTTCACTCTCTGTATTGGTTCTAAATTCTATAATATAAAATAAAACGTGTTTGTATACTTCATTTTCAATTTTACTTGGATTATCTTGCGTTATCCTTGATTGCGGTGGCGGGCCTTAGCGGTCCGGCCGTATTCCGTTAGCTGGGTCCCGTTAGTATATGGCGTCGGTGCCTTGACGCGCCTTATGACGGCGTCTCTCTCTGCTGCGGTGCTCTGTCGGGCCTTACGTCGGCGTCTACTTGTATTGCTGAGGCGATGCTCTGTCGCCGTGTTCCGTTAGAGGGATCCCGTTAGTATGTGGCGTCGGTGCCTTGACGCGCCTTACGTCGGCGTTTACTTATATTACTCTGCCGGTGTACCCCTGCTGCGCTCTGCCGCCGCGCTTGGCGCTGGCTTAGCGTGGCTGCGCTATGCGTCGCCGCGTTGACGTGGTCTCTGTCGGCGTACCTCTGCTGCCGCGGTTCGCGCTGGCTTACCCTGGTTACGTTGTGCGTCGGCGGACCTCTGCTGCGCTTTGCTGCCGCGCTCTGCGCTGGTTTACGTGCGTTGCCGCTCTGTTGCGGCCTCTGCCGGCGTACTTCTACTGACGGAGGTGAGCGGGTGTCACCTGTCGCGGTTGCGCGTTACTGTGGCGGGGCCTTTGGTCTTTGGGGGTGATGCGTAGAGAAGGTCAACCGCAATCACCATTCCACGACTCGCTCCTATGAAGTGGATTCCTTTTGCATAGAGAAGGTCAACTGCAATAGGGATATACTTCGCTAGTAGCTCTGGTCACGACCACAGCTCCGTGCTGACTGACTGCTTTGCTGCTGTGTCGCTCCTTTTATGGCTGTTGTGTTTGTTGTTGCTAGCTCAAATGGTTGCGTGCGCTCGTTGTGTTGCTGAGATTTGTTGGTTGGCCGTGTTGCGGTTAAATGTTGCGACCGCTCGTTGTGTTGCTGAGACTTGTTGGTTGATCGTGTTGCTAGAGCCTTTTGTGGCCACTTGTTGTGTTAATGTCGTGTCAAATATGTTGTGGGGTCGTTTTGTGTGGGCCAAATTAATGCGGATTTATTTGGTCCTCACACTCCCCCCCCCCCCCCCCCACCACTTCATAAATTTAGCCCTCGGTGCTCAGTATTCGTATGCGGGCCCTGCCTTTTACCACCGTGACGGCGTATTCCTGTGTGCGAAATTTTACGCGGGAGCGTCCTTTGCCTTCGGTGATGCGTCGGAAAATGTCTCGCACGCTTTCTGCAATTTTCGGGAATTGGTTTAGCGTTGGTCCATCCGCGTAGTGGGCCTCGATTATCACCTCTTGGTGGCCTGCTGTTGTTTGTTGATGTAATGGTGCGTGCGACGTCAGCGTAATTGTTTGCGTGTGTAGTTGCACGCATGTTATTGACGTCGCCGCCTGTGGTGTTCGGTGGTGTGATGATACGTGCGACGTCAGCGTACGTGTTTTCGCGCTTAGTTGCCCGCGTGTTGCTGACGTCGGCGCCAGTAGCGCTTGGTGGTGTAACGTTGCGTGCGACGTCAGCGTACGTGTTTGTGCGTGTGGTTCCACGCGTGTTGCTGACGTCGGCGCTGGTAGCTCCTTAAAGCAGTACTACCCTGGGGCGCTTTACTTCCTCCTCCTCGTAATGCTGGCGCATACGCTTGACGCTGTTGTTTAGTTTGGCGTTATGGCTCTCCATCTTAGGTTGTTGGTTTTTTTTTTTTTTTTTTTTTTGGAAAAGAAATTCGTAGCAAAAGCACGTGTTGTCACCTCGGTGGTTTGCGATAGAATGACCGGTTGTCGTTGTTTTGCATAATGCCGTCGTGCTTGAAGTTACTGCTGCTCGGTGCTGTTATACTCTGAATGGTTATAGATGAGGCTCCAGGGGTGTCGTACCCGGTGTTATCCGTTCCTGATGATGTCGAATTTTGAATAGTCCCAGGGCTGTCGTACCTGGCGATATCCGTTCTTAATGATGTTGAATTTTGAATAGTCCCAGGGCTGTCGTACCTGGCGATATCCGTTCTGGCTGATGGTGTACTTTGAATAGTCCCAGGGCTGTCGTACCTGGCGATATCCGTTCTTGATGATGTTGAATTTTGAATAGTCCCAGGGTTGTCGTACCTGGCGATATCCGTTCTGGCTGATGGTGTACTTTGAATAGTCCCATGGCGTGTTGTCACCTCGGTGGTTTGCGATAGAATGACCGGTTGTCGTTGTTTTGCATAATGCCGTCGTGCTTGAAGTTACTGCTGCTCGGTGCTGTTATACTCTGAATGGTTATAGATGAGGCTCCAGGGGTGTCGTACCCGGTGTTATCCGTTCCTGATGATGTCGAATTTTGAATAGTCCCAGGGCTGTCGTACCTGGCGATATCCTTTCTTGATGATATTGAACTTGGAATAGTCCCAGGGCTGTCGTACCTGGCGATATTCGTTCTTGCTGGTGTTGTTCTCTGAATAGTTTCTGACGCGGCTCCCGGATTCGGTGTGTGCTGGGCAAGGGGTCTGGTTAGCACGAGGTGGCCTTCTCCACATGATATGGTGGCTCCCATGCTTCCTAGCGTATCTAGGCCCAGTATGATGTCGTCGATCGCTCCGGGCATGACGTGTAAAACTGTGTGAAGTGACGCTTCTCCGAGGCGTACGCTAGTCCCGTCTGCCATCGTTATTTTGGTGGCCACTCTCACCATTTCTCCGCTTCCCGAGTTCACCACACGTTCTGCTAAGCTGCTCGAGACGAAAATTCTTGATGCCCCTGTGTCGATGACTGCCTCGGCTGATTCCGCGCCGAGCTTGGCTACGGCGTAGAGGCGACCATGCTCTTGGTACATTGTTACTGCCGTTTCGGCGCTAGGTCCCTTGGGCTAACGGCGCCTTCTTTTTCGTGGAGCCCTCTGTCGTTTCCCTGACGTCGGCGGCAGCATTCGATGGTTCGTATGTCGTTGCGGCTACATTCCCAGCAAAAAATTTCTGTGGGTTACGGCACCTATTGGTGTCATGTCCTCGTTCGCCGCATCTCCTGCATACGCCGTTGGGTTCGTATCTCTGATTGCTTGGAGGCGTGCGGTTCGTTAGGTTCGGTGGTGGTGGTGGTTGTGTTTCAGGTTTTGATGGTGACACCCGGGTTGTGTCACTGGCGATGTATCGCGTAACTTAGCGGTGATGTCCGCCTGATGATCTTCGATAGTCCTCGCGTATGTTCTCGTATTCTTCGGCGAGTGTCAGGAGCTCTGCGAGATTAGTGAAGTCCCTCCGACGGATGTAAAGGTGGTAATCGGGGTGGCTGTTACGGAAGATTCGTTCCAGCCGCTGTTCGCTGGTGTACCCTGCGTGTCTCATCAAGCTCTGGATTCCTAGTACGTAGTCCTTATACCTCTCCTTGTGGTGCTGCCTTCGTTGGCGTATGTCATCGTCGAGCCGCCCGAAGTACCTGACTGGTAGGAAGAAACGTAAAGAATCCTTTTTGAAGCTTGTCCACTCTCCCCAGTGCGCATTGTTATTGCGGTACCATTGTAGCGCGGCGCCCCCTAGTAGCTCGGGCATGGTTTTTGGCAGGAGGTCCACGTTTAGCGCGTATACTTCGGCTAACTCCTCTAACCGTTCGATGAACGCTAACGGGTCCCGTCCACCTTCATACTTTACGGACCACTTTCTTACCTGGTCGATGATGGGCGCGAACACCACGGTCGGTGCTTGAGTTACCTGGCCTGTATAGTTCATGGCTGGTGCCGTCATTCCCGCTGATAAGTACGGTTGCGTGGGTTGAGATGTGCTGGTTGATGATGCCGTAATTTCTGATGGTACGTGCTGTCGTGTGGGTACTGTACTCCTGGGAGGTGCCTGAGATGTACCGTTGGGTGGTACCGCTATTCCTGATGGTAAGTACTGTTGTGTGGGTACTGTACTCCTGGGAGGAAACGCGAATTGAGTTTGTTCTATTGTTGTAACGGCGGCCTTCGGTGTGCCTCCTCCGTTCGACGGAGTCGGTGTCTTAACCTCACTTACGTCGCTCATGTGCGTAGATTCCTTGTAGGTGGCTTGTAGGGATAAAAAAAATTTCGTGGATTTCCGCGTCAACATTTGCTTTCGAAGCCAGAGCTGCTATGCGCTTTCGGATCTCCCGGGTGGTGCCTGTGTGCTCAATACCCAATACCTGTGTGATGGATATCAGCTGTTCCTTTGAAATTGTGTCTAACCACGTGGTATCGATCTGGTCGACCATTTTACGGTTAGATTTCTCGTCAGGAATGTTCCTTCTGACGTGGTAACGATTTGCAGGGTCCCTGCTCGGGCGCCAATTGTAATGAAGCTTTTTCGTGCCCCGTTGCTTCTTTGATATTTGCTGGGGTATACTCGCCGTGCCCAGGGTTCGTTTACAATAAATTTGTACTAAGGGGCACCTTGCAAATCGATTTAATATAAAAACTTCACTCTCTTTATTGGTTCTAAATTCTATAATATAAAATAAAACGTTTTTGTATACTTCATTTTCAATTTTACTTGGATTATCTTGCGGTATCCTTGATTGCGGTGGCGGGCCTTAGCGGTCCGGACGTATTCCGTTAGTTGGGTCCCGTTAGTATGTGGCGTCGGTGCCTTGACGCGCCTTATGATGGCGTCTCTCTGCTGCGGTGCTCTGTCGCGCCTTACGTCGGCGTCTACTTGTATTGCTGAGGCGGTGCTCTGTCGCCGTGTTCCGTTAGACGGATCCCGTTAGCATGTGGCGTCGGTGCCTTGACGCGCCTTACGTCGGCGTTTACTTGTATTACTCTGCTGCGCCTTGCCTCGGCGTCTATTTGTATTTCTGGTTGCTGGGTGATTCTCTGCCACGCCTTGCGTCGGCGTCTACTCGTATTTGCTGGGCGATACTCTGTCGCGCCCTACGTCGGCGTTAACTTGTATTGCTGAGGCGATGCTCTGTCGCCGTGTTCCGTTAGACGGATACCGTTAGTATGTGGCGTCGGTGCCTTGACGCGCCTTACGTTGGCGTCTCTCTCTGCTGCGGTGCTCTGTCGCGCCTTACGTCGGCGTCTACTTGTATTGCTGAGGCGATGCTCTGTCGCCATGTTCCGTTAGACGGATCACGTTAGTATGTGGCGTCGGTGCCTTGACGCGCCTTACGTCGGCGTTTACTTGTATTACTCTGCCGGTGTACCCCTGCTGCGCTCTGCCGCCGCGCTTGGCGCTGGCTTAGCCTGGCTGCGCTATGCGTCGCCGCGTTGGCGTGCTCTCTATCGGCGTACCTCTGCTGACGCGGTTCGCGCTGGCTTACCCTGGTTACGTTGTGCGTCGGCGGACCTCTGCTGCGCTTTGCTGCCGCGCTCTGCGCTGGTTTATGTGCGTTGCCGCTCTGTTGCGGCCTCTGCCGGCGTACTTCTACTGGCGGAGCTGAGCGGGTGTCACCTGTCGCGGTTGCGCGTTACTGTGGCGGGGCCTTTGGTCTTTGGGGGTGATGCGTAGAGAAGGTCAACCGCAATCACCATTCCATGACTCGCTCCTATGAAGTGGATTCCTATTGCATAGAGAAGGTCAACTGCAATAGGGATATACTTCGCTAGTAGCTGTGGTCACGACCACAGCTCCGTGCTGACTGACTGCTTTGCTGCTGTGTCGCTCCTTTTATGGCTGTTGTGTTTGGTGTTGCTAGCTCAAATGGTTGCGTGCGCTCGTTGTGTTGCTGAGATTTGTTGGTTGGCCGTGTTGCGGTTAAATGTTGCGACCGCTCGTTGTGTTGGTGAGACTTGTTGGTTGATCGTGTTGCTAGAGCCTTTTGGGGCCACTTGTTGTGTTACTGTCGTGTCAAATATGTTGTGGGGCCGTTTTGTGTGGGCCAAATTAATGAGGATTTATTTGGTCCTCACAGCAGTTAGGATCCTTTTCCTGATGTCTTTCCGAAATATATCAAATTCGTCTCCCCGTTCCAGTTTAGTATTCTCATCATTCATTCCATGGTTCCTTAGTACTTTGTAAACGTTTCCGTTTGTCATCATATTCTGTCCGAATACAATCAAGTTGGGATATTTTCCAGTCCCGCTTGTCCTTCCGAAGGAATGATCGCAATGCTTCGATTATAGACCGGTTCACTCGCTCCGAAGTATTTGCTTGTGGCGAATAAACAGCCGTTTTTACATGGGTAATCCCATATTTATTCAGAAGTGAGGTAAAATCTTTACTCACAAACTGACTGCCATTATCCGAGACCATTGTTTCCGGCACGCCAAAACAATCAAACTTGCTTTCTTTCAAAAACTGCATTAACAGGTTTGAAGTGAACTTATTAAGTGGCTTCAAAAACGTAAACTTTGAGAAATGGTCCAACACTATTAAAATTCCAATATTTCCATTTTTGGATCTAGGAAAAGGCCCTATTAGGTCATTATAGAAACGTTGGAATGGCCGTTTGCTACTCACTAGCTGACCCATTGGAGGGCGCAGTACGTATGTTTGCGATTTCGACGTTTTACACAATTCGCAAGATAGTACATAATTCCGCACATCTATAACCATTCCCGGCCAAAACAAATTTCTTCATATCCGTTCTAAAGTTTTGGTTATTCCACCATGTGCTGCAGAAGGAGTGTTGTGAGCACTATACATCACAGCCTTTCTCAGCCCCACTGGTACTAAGAGATTCCATGGTGTCGGTTCCAAATTGCTTTCAGTCTCGAATGATGTTCGATGGCAAATAAACTTAGCTATAACTCCATACTCCGGTAATTCGGATTTTGAAAATGTCTCTCTTAATTGCTTATAACACTGGTCTACAATATTTTTGTACATGGGTCATGCGTATATTTTTATATTCAGTTGAGCAGAGCTCACAGCGCATATTAACTTTGATTGGATAACGGTTGGTTGTACAGGTATAAAGGGATCGAGATAGATATAGACTTCCATATATCAAAATCATCAGTATCGAAAAAAAATTCGATTAAGCCATGTCCGTCCGTCCGTCCGTTAACACGATAACTTGAGTAAATATTGAGATATCTTGATGAAATTAGGTATGTAGGTTCCTGGGCACTCATCTCAGATCGCTATTTAAAATGTACTATATCGGACTATAACCACGCCCACTTTTTCGATATCGAAAATTTCGAAAAGTGGAAAAAGTGGGATAATTCATTACCAAATACGGATAAAGCGATGAAACTTGGTAGGTGAGTTGAACATACGACACAGAATAGAAAACTATTAAAATTTTGGACAATGGGCGTAGCACCGCCCACTTTTAAAAGAACGTAATTTAGAAGTTTTGCAAGCTGTAATTTGGCAGTCGTTGAAGATATCATGATGAAATTTGGCAGGAACGTTACTCTTTTTACTATTATTAAGCATACATCTTAATAAAAATTAGCTAAATCGGAGAACGACCGCGCCCACTTTTAAAAAAAAATTGTTTAAAGTCAATTTTTAAAAGAAAAGTTAATATCTTTACAATATATAAGTAAATTATGTCAACATTCAACTCCAGTAATGATATGGTGCAACAAAATACAAAAATAAAATAAATTTTCAAAATGGGCGTGGCTCCGCCCTTTTTCATTTAATTTGTCTAGGGTACTTTTAATGCCATACGTCGAACAAAACATTACCAATCCTTGTGAAATTTGGTAGAGGCTTAGATTCTAGGACGATAACTGTTGTCTGTGAAAAAGGGCGAAATCGGTTGAAGCCACGCCCAGTTTTTATACACAGTCGACCGTCTGTCCTTCCGCTCGGTCGTTAACACGATAACTTGAGCAAAAATCGATATATCTTTACTAAATTCAAAACAACAAAAATTGTTTACTAAACTCAGTTCACGTACTTATCTGAACTCAATTTATGTTGGTGTATAAAATGGCTGAAATCCGACATGACCACGCCCACTTTTTCGATATCGAAAATTACTAAAAATGAAAAAATTACATAATATATACCAAATACGAAAAAAGGGATGAAACAGGGTAGTTGGATTGGTCTATTGACACAAAATATAACTTTAGAAAAAAACTTTGTAAAATGGGTGTGACACCTACCATATTAAGTAGAAGAAAATGAAAAAGTTTTGGAGGGCGAAATCAAAAGCCCTTGGAATCTTGGAAGGATAACTGTTCGTGGTATTACATATATAAATAAATTAGCGGTATCTAACAGATGATGTTCTTGGTCACCCTGGTCCACATTTTGGTCGATATCTCGAAAACGCCTTCACATATACAACTACCACCACTCCTTAACCTTCATTAATACATTTAATTTGATACCCATATTGTACAAAAGCATTCTAGGGCCAACCTTGGTCCACCTTTATAACGATATTCCGAAAAGGCGTCCACCTATAGAACTAAGGCCCACTCCCTTTTAAAATATTCATTAACACTTTTCATTTGATACCCATTCGTACAAACAAATTCTAGAGTCACCCCTGGTCCAGCTTTGTGGCGATATCTCTAAAAGGCCTCCACCTATAGAACTAAGGCCCTCGCCCTTTAAAAATACTCATTAACACCTTTCATTTGATACCCATATCGTACAAACGCATTCTAGAGTCACGCCTGGTCCACATTTATGGCGATGTCTCGAAAAGGCGTCCACTTATAGATTTAAGGCACACTCCCTTTTAAAATACTCATTAACACCTTTCATTTGATACCCATATGATGAAAATTCATCAAAATTTGACATAGATTTGATATATTCTAGTATAGTAAAAATCAATTTAAGATTTATTCTTACAAATTTAGTTTTAGAATACAGTTTAAATGTTTAAAAATGCTTTTTCCTGCTTTTCCTGCCATATTCGGTAACATTTTCTCTTATTAACGTCCAAATATAGTCCCGTGTACTTTCCGTCATACTTTCCGTGTACTGACCTAGATAGCGTTTCTTAAACTCCATTATATCTTGATGGAATCGCTCCCCGCGTTCTTCTGAATAAGCTCCCATATTATCTTTGAATTTATCCAGATGTGAATGTAACATGTGCATCTTTAGCGACATTCTGCATCCGATGGCGGAAAAATTCGTAATCATGCCAGTTATCAGTTCATCATAATTTTCATCCCTATGATTTCCAAGAAAGCCATGAACAACTGTCTTAAAACTGTTCCACGCTAGTTTCTCTTCATTGCTAAGTAGGTCCGGGAAAATATCGCAGTTCATAATTTTTTTTCAAAAAAATTAATAAAACTAGGCTTAAATTTTACCAATATGTGCTGTAGTACAAGTAAAAAGACTCCACTAGTACAACCCGACGTTTCGCTAATCATCTTAGCATCCTCAGGGGTGAACTGCATTTATTTCAATTATTTTTCCAATTTCAATCAACAACAACATTATAACATGTAAAAAAACATAATTTGAAACTAAATATATATAAACCTTACTAATCAATATCACAATTATATATCGAGCATTTACAATATTTGTATACGTTAATATATATATATCTTACATATTGCACTAAATATATGGCAGAAAACGAAACCAAATCATTTCTTTAATTTGACGTTCTTAACGTTAATAAACGAAGCGAAATGACTTTGTTTCGTTTATTAACGTTAATTATCGTAACGAAATAATATCGGTCCGTTGGTTAAGCATGCCTGCATTGTTGATATTTTCAGGAATCTGGTTTCTGATGAATACAATATAAGAAATTCGTATAAACTTAAGGAAAGGCTTAAAAACACAAGCGTTTATAACGACGACATTCTAGTATCATTTGATGTGGTATCCCTATTTACCAATATACCAACGATGCTTGCCATAAAAATAATTTTGAAGAAATGGGATGAAATTACAAAAGTAACCAAAATAACAAAAAAAACAATTCTTAGATATACTTAATTTTTGCCTAATGGAAAATAATTATTTTATGTGGGATGAGAAGCCATTCGCCCTAACTTTTGGAATGCCGATGGGTAATCCCCTCTCCCCAATCTTAGCTGACATATTTATGGACGACCTGTTAAAAGATAGCATGTCAGAACTTAAAGAAAAAACAATATAAAAATATCATTTTTAACAAATTATGTGGACGACATATTTGCCATTGTAAAAATAAGAGATTTAGACAACGTCTCCCACACATTAAACAAGTACCACAATAAACTTAAATTTACTGTGGAAAGAGAAAATAATGGCAGCATCCCCTTTTTAAAGTGCTGAAAATCAGCAATGAAAAATACTGGGATGTCAACATTAACAAAATCACCAAAACATTGAGAAAAAACAATTACCTACAGGGTCTCATACAAAATTTAATTGAACAAAAGAAAACGCAAATAAAATACTAAATTGACAACAACCCAACAGCTTACATCAATATCCAACCAAAACAGTATTACAGCGTAACATACATTCCTAGGTTAACAGACAACATATAAAAAAGTATACCAAAAACCAACAACAATATATGCTTCGCCTACAAATCTAACCAAACTTTGTCTATTATTTTCACGAAAACAAAAAGTCCAATTCCAGCTACACAACAAATTAACATTGTGTACGAAATAGCATATAAAGGAGATGATAACCAAACATGCAATAAAATATACATAGGTACAACAAAACGCGCATTAGGCATTCGTCTAAAAGAACACCATACGGATATAAGGAAAAGCAAAAATAGCACGGCATTATCGCAACATACCACAGCAACCGGTCATACAGCTGATCTCTTCAACGCGAAAATCTTAGACAAAGAGAAACGCGAAAAGGTTAGATTCACAATAGAGAGTTTAAGGATACTACAAAACAGAAACAGAACAGTAAACAGAAAAGAAGACAGAGATGACATTTCTTCGGCTTATGTTATGCATATGAAACAACTTACATACAAACAAACATACATGGATCAAAGTCCAACTAAACAACCATATTTGACAAGTGTACCCAAACAAACGGGTATCAACATAATTTTTATAATTTTAATATAAATTAATTTAAATTAAAATATATTGATGACGACGTTTAGTGAAATATTTATGATAGACATATTAACGTATACAAATATTGTAAGTGCTCGATATTTAATTGTGATATTGATTAGTAAGGCTTACATATATTTAATTTAAAATTATGTTTTTTTACATGTCATAATGTTGTTGTTGGTTGAAATTGGAAAAATAATTGAAATAAATGCAGGTCAACCCTGAGGATGCTAAGATGATTAGCGAAACGTCGGGTTGTACTAGTGGAGTCTTTTGACTTCCACTACAGCACATATTGGTCAAATTTAAGCCTAGTTTTATTAATTAATTTGGAAACCCGAAATAAACGGCTACAAAAAGATCATAATTTTTTTTATTTGAGGGCCAACAAATACTCCAGCTTTAATTTTCGCCTCTGACAGCTTTGGAAAAAAGTCTGAAAATATTTGAAAGCTTTAGAATCAATATTAAGAGCCTTCACAAATTGTTTAATAAGGCCCAATTTAATATGCAATGGCGGCATCAATATATTTTTAGGATCGACAATTGCTTCATGTTTAATATTAAATCTTCCCACTCCATACTCAGTACGTTCAGGCCAATGTTTTTGGCGATAGTGGGCGGCATCGTTTCTGCTATCCCATAGGCAAAGATAACAGGAAGTCATCTTGAAGTCTCCAATAACTTCCCACTTGTATTCCGTATATTTGATTGCAGTTAATAGCATTTAATACTGTTATAATTTTCTTTGAGATGTATGGAATGTGCCAGTGGAATAAATGGAAATTTGCTCCCATTGTATAATAGAACTGCTTTTAGACTTTTTGTTGAGCTGTCGATAAAGAGGCGGCATTTATTTGTATTACAAGGAATACCAATTGCTTCAAATAAACCTTTCACGTCATAGCAAAAACAGAGTCCATCTTCCTTACTGTAGAAACAAGAAAATTCTTCATGACGCTTTCTTTGCCGAGATATTCGAACATCAGAAGTAAGTAAATTTCGTTGTTTAAGCCGCGATGCTAATAACTCTGCTTTGTCTTTTGATAGATTTAAGTCTCATATTAAGTCATTGAGATCTTCAGAGTTGATGAGATGTGGTATTCCTGGTTCAAATTGAGGAACAAATTCGGAATGTACGGATGCAGATGAACTCGGTGTTTGAAAGCTGCCTTGCGGGAATATTTGCTTTTCCAACCCAGGTGGATCAGGTACAGGATTTTGTTCCGAATGTGGTACTGGATCGGATGTCGATGGTATTTCCGGATATATTGTTTTCCTTAAACGTTTCCCTTTCAGTGGTTTCACTACACAAAAATAGAAATCAGTGTCATGATTACTCCGTTCCCTTCAAATCCTCGGCACAGCGAACTCCTTGGCTCTTTTCTCACCCTGGTACCAAACTATAATAAAACGTAAAGCATTTCATAACAATTTCAGTTATTATGCAATTATATATATGTAGATATATGTATATATATGAAACAGTTAGTACAATAAAAAAGAGAAAATAAACTTACGATTCAGAATGCTTCTACAAGAGTTACATGAAACATGTGGAGCCCATTTTTTGTCCTCGTTTTTAACAGGTAGACCGAAGTAGGCTAGGTAGGTCTCGCAAATCCTTGTGTTTTTAGATAAATCAAACTTTTTTGTCTTCTTTTAATACATTCGCCACATATATAGCAAAACGAATTAGCCGCTCGTTTACAACTTCTCGAAGACATCATTCCTTTGTGACATCCAAAAACATAGAGTCGCCCACAACGAGTGACCGATGAAACTACAGCTTCTTCAAAAAAATTTTACTTACAAAAACGCTATGAGGTAGCTGGCATGCTCTATTGCTAGGCCTGGCAATCCGTCAGTAAAAGTTTCGATGAGTTTCTTAATATGTACTTAACGAATTGCCAAATCTACCTAAAATCATATGTATCTGGGACCTTTTATCTCCTTTTTACTGTTTCTCAGCCACATTTTTTTGTTTTTTTTTTTTGTAAGATGAGTATGTTGTGCTTTTTAAGTAGATCTTTTTTCGATGCATCGCTGCATCAGGTAGCTACCCGCCGCCCTCTATCGACCGAAATAGTGCGAAAGGACCTACATTAGCCTGGTGCAAAAATGCAAAATTTTCAAATAGTTATAACTTCTATAAAACCAAATATTTTTGATTCGTAATTGCATTTTTTTTGTTGACCTGTGTAATCACTTACCTCAAATGCCTCCGACTCTAGGTCTATTTCCGATTATACTTCCGCCTCTAACATTTCTATGTCTAACGAATCACCTTCATGTATACGTGATAGTGCATCAGTTTCTTTATTTTTGCTTCCTTTTCGGTGTTCAATATAAAAGTTAAAACCCTGGAGCTTAAGAGCCATCTTGCTAATCACCCACTTAAATCCTTTTGTCGCATTAGCCATTTCATATTGGCGTGATCGGTTACAAGCTTAAATTCATGGCCTTCGATATATGGTCTAAATTTTTTATGGTCAATACGACAGCGAAACACTCCAGTTCGGTTACGGTATAATTTCTTTGGGCTTTATTCTGTTTATGGGACATAAAAGCAATAGGCTTCTCGTTACCTTTTTCATTTAGTTGACCCAAAAGACCACCAACACCGCACTGGCTTGCGTCGCATTGGAGTATGAATGGCTTGGCGTAATCGGGATGCAATAAAAATGGAGCTGTAGTAAGCTTCTCCTTGACCGTTTCAAATGAGCTTTGCGCCTCAGTACTCCATCTGAACGGGTTTTTCTTCGTCAGTAATTCTGTAAGCGGAAAGGTAAGACTTACATTGTCTGCGGTGCGTTGCATAGACCAAAAGGCATACGCGTGAACTGATACAATGGTCGATTGGGTACAGTGAAAGCAGTTTTTGGCTTAGATTCCGGCGACAAACGAATTTGCCAAAAAACATTCTTAAGGCCAATCTTCGAAATAATTCGTTCGGGAGGCAACCTCGATAAAAGTCCGTCGATATTAGGTATCGGATATGCATCTTTAACCGTTAACTCATTTAGTTTACGGGAGTCTAAACAAAATCTGGCTTTCCCTGGCTTCACAATTAATATTCCTGGTGAAGACCATGGCGATCCTTCAGCTTCCTCTATAACGCCCAATTCTAGCATGCAGTATATTTCTTTGCAGGGAATTTTCTCCACAGCTGGTGAAATGGTGTCTATGGAATGTTCAATCAGGTTTGTGGTGCCTAGGCCTTCTTTCTCAAACGAAGGAAAGGCGGCTATCGCTTCTGCTAGCTGTCGTCTCGGCGTCGATGTAAGCGGTACTACATCTGTCTCTTTTTTGTCATCTGCAGACAATTGGCATAATCCTGTATCTGCCAGAATGTCTGCCAGAAATTTATGCCGCAAATCAAGTTATTCGCTACAGTGGGTACAATCGAAAATTCAAAATTATGCTCTTGTTCATTAAAAGACAAGGGTAATCAATCCTGCTACCTCTTGTTTCTTCCTGTCGGCATTTCTAACTATCCCAGAAAACTTCCTGTATTTTATGTCAGGGTTATCGACAAATTCCTTAGCGAGGTGTGAACCAATACAACTTTTGTTGCCTCCACTATCCAATAAGTCCAAATAGCTTTTTCCGAAGATCGACAAGTCAGCGTATGGTCGGATATCTGAACCATTAGCAACTATTGAAGATATAACATGTTTACGCATTTCCTTCTTACGCTGCCAATATGATCACATACGATTACTCGATCTTGACCTGGAACGTGACTGTGACAAACCTTCCAAAATTCGAGCTCTTACTCGCTTATATTCTGCCAAACCGATATGATACGGACGAAACAAGGGATTGTCCACAATTCGTGAAACGCACGCAACCGGACCAAGGCACTCACAAGATTTATTTGACGGTATGGTTTTATCAGTAACATCGGGTATTTTCGTATAAACTTTCGATCATCATCATCATCATCATCCTCCTCAACTCCTATTGGAGCATAGGGCCTCGACCACCGACTTAAATCTTATTCTGTTAGGTGCAGTTCTTCTTATGTCATTCCACGTATATCCTGCGTCTTCGAGTTCTTTATCCACAGTTCTGCGCCAAGTTTTCGCAGGTGCACCAGGTCGTCGGCTTCCTTGTGGATTCCATCGCAATGCTTGTCTGGCTATATTTACTGGAGGTCTTCTGAGAGTGTGACCAATCCACGACCATTTACGCTTGGTTATTTCTGTGGTAGCCTTAGGATGATTTGTTCTAGACCATAAGTCGTCATTTGAAATTCTTTCCGGCCATCGAATTTTCAGGATTCGGCGCAGACATTTATTAATAAAAACTTGTAGACGTTTCTGAATTGAAGTTGAGCTTTTCCACGTCTCGCAAGCATAAAACAGTACTGATTTCGATAGGGGTATACTATTATTACGACTCTCAGCCACAACGCTGTAGTTTATATCCGAGGACGATAAGCTGGGTGTCCGTCTGTAGTCTGACGAACATCCCTCCTTGAGTTTTCCGACGTGCATTTTGGGCAAGATGGTTTGTTTTGCACCACAGCCATAAAAAAGATTCGCCGCATCTTAAAACAGTCGTGATATCGATGACCAACTTCCACATAGTTCCAATATTTGCTTTGACTAGAATCTATTGATGCAACATCCACCCTAGCATCATCAATATGATCTTGTCCGCCGTTATCATCGTTTTTGAGGTGATGGGAAACTTCGTATATCTGCCGACGCATTGGTGTTTGCCGCGGTACTGTACTGTTAAGGTATCGAAAGAATTTTTTATGCCTTCGAGCCTCTCTTCTTAAAGTAACGATATCGCGCATGTCCAGATGTAGCAACTCGTGTCGAAGGTCAGGCTTTATATTTCGCTTGAGTGTCTTAACTAAATTAGAATCGTTCATAGGATGCCTTAATCTGTCACACATGCTCATAATGCTATTTAAAAAGTCATCAAAAAGTTCAGTCGGTTTCTGTTTCCTCTTCCTGATGTCATCTTTAATCTCCGAGTCAATTGAGAAGCCTTTGAATTGGCGTCGCATCGCCTCACATAACTCAAGCCAATCGAGATTCTCGCTGTTTTGACGATACCGCAAAAACCATTGCAGAGCTTTTCCCTCGAACAAGGAATGTACATGCTGACATAAAAGAGTAAAATTTCCATTCAAATAAAGATATTTATCCGATATATAAATTGGGTGATGGATAGGTATGGCATCGTTGGAGCCACTGAACTTAATCTGTCAATTTCTTATCAGATTCGATAGTTTTTCATTAGCCAGAGAAATCCGGGATGTTTCCATCGATTCTCCTCGACTAGGATTAGAAGGTCTATTTATAGGGCGTTCCTTGTACGGTATATCGCGTGGCCATACTGGTGGCTCATCACGACGTCCATTGGTAGGTGATGGGATTCTATCTATGTTCCTATTAATATTTAAATTTTGAAATAAATTTTGTACTTCATTGGTTATGGATGCCATGATTTGACCACGAAAATCATTCATGGACTCGCGTATAATCTGTTGCACCCTAGTCTTCAAGATACTGTTAGAGTTTGGTGGTGGGTAAGTGTTCGAATTTCGCCTATTTCTGGCGCTTGCCTGAGCTCCATGACCAGAAGCTGTCGTTCAGCGCCGTTGGCTTTGTGCTTGCCTACGGGTAGTACGCCTATCTCGCGGTATAGCGCCACAAATTGAATTGTTCATATTATCTAAATCTATCCTAGGGGAACCGCGCTCTGGAATATGAGTCACTGGCATTATCCACAAAAATTAGTTGAAAAAAAAGAACCAAGTATATGCACTCGAACGGCAAAACCAAATGTACAGAACTTCTCAAGGTTCCGAATCATAAAAAATATCAAAATAATAGAGTAAAGCTTCAAGTGCTATAACAAAAAAATTTTTAACTAATTAATGTTTATTTAAAGTTCGACTACTCTGTAGGGTATAAATAGCTGAGATTATTATTTAAGTTTATCGACATTTTTCTTCGCGTTACTCCAAAAAAAAAATACTGGCATACGCTTACTAATACTATTTTCTAAATTCCTTGGTATTTCTCTGGCAAACTCCAGAAAGAAAAGATCCTCAAGAACTTAATATGAATGTATAATTTTCCCAATATTGCATGAAGGGTATGCTTTTGATATAAACCACATATATAATATATAAAGCCCACTTCGGGCAAATCAAAAAAAAAAAAAAAATATGCATTGAGAAAGAAAAACGTAATAAGGTAAAATATATATGCTTTTAATCTTTTAAAGAGAAGTTAGATTAGTGGCAAGCAATCAGGATAACTCAATATACTTGAAATCCAAGCTTTTCTAACCAATCTTAGATAACGTTAAGGCGAAAAAAAAATTTACTATACACTAACACCAGATTCCGAAATAATCCAGAAATCTGCAACTCCTGCTTCTTTTAACCAATCCTTAGCTGTTAATGCAAAACAAAATACATATATACAAATATATGATAATGGGGCTTAGAAATCAAACCTCTCATGGTGGTTTGGGATTTCGAACTATTCGGGCCCCTCGGTCTATTTCTCGGTACTCGGTCGAATTCTGGCCCCACGTGGGCGCCATTTTAGGCCCCACGGGCTGTTTGTGGCTACTCGGTTGATTTTCCGCCCCACGTTTGGCGCCATTTTATTTTCTGTAACGACCTTCTCCTCACAATGCTGCTTAAACAAGATAAACCTACGAAGGTGCGTTTGGACTGAAGCGGGATAGCATACCTAGCTCTGCTTCAGCTTAGCTCAGAGACAATGGGGTGCGTTTGCTTCATCGTCGCGCAACGAAGTTGTACAAAAAAAAACAAGAGGAATATATGCCGTCTATAAAACTACAGACACATTTTACGCGAAACTAATCCAGCGAAACTAAATCTTGCAGCAAACAAAAAAAAAAACCTGTTAGCCACGAAAGATATTTTGTATAGGTTAACCTTAGCTATACTTACTTCTGCTCAGCTCATCATACCTCTACATTTCGTCATCGACCAAAAGAAATTTAGATCTTCATTTTAATATTCCGGTTTTAACATTTTATTCAATCCAAATATAAACTAAAGTTTAAGTCCCACGCCTACATCAGAATACTTAGTAAATTAGCATCCGCTTTGTGAATATTTAGGAATATAATTTCAACATTTCGCAAGTATCAAAAAAATAACTATTTGCCTAATATTTAATATTCGTAATTTTCCTTTTTCTAATTCAACACAAAAAAAAAAGACAGCAATAAAAAAAAAATGTCTCCTTAATACGTCTACATAACATCAGTAGGTTCGATCCGAACACATATTTTGGTAATTTTTCTTTGTTACAAGATTAGGACAGATTACTTACTTGCATTCAGCTATCCCATCGATGCGACGGTGTGCCCAGCGACGATGACGTTGTAGATGATGCCTTCAAAAAAATAACAAGCGAATGACGTTGCACAAGAACAATCATTAAAAAGGTAATCACGGTCTAGGAGGTTGGACCAGTGCTAACCGAACAACTTATGTATATATGATTTCTTTTTATAATTATGTAGGTAAACAAGTTCCCTTTTTCAAGCTCAAACAATCATATACATGCTCAAAAGCACACAAGGCCATACGCCTCGAACAATGCAATGAACTATTGCGAATATTTTACATTACTCTTTTTCTCCTAACACTTAAAACTTGACATCTTGCAACTTTGATACAATTCTTTTTTTTTTTGTTTTGTTTTTTATGAATATTACTTATATTTATTTAGTTGTCTCTACATTTCTATTTTTATTATTACCTATAAAGGTATTTACTCTCTTTACGTCTCTACATTTCTATTTTTATTATTACCTATAAAGGTATTTACTCTCTTTACGTCTCTACATTTCTATTTTTATTATTACCTATAAAGGTATTTACTTATTTATTTTTCCTTTGCTAACATTTGTGCTGGCACTTTTCATTATTTTCTTCATCATTTTAGAACTCAAAAAAACATAATATAATTAAGGGCTTCTTAGATATGGTATTATAAATTCTTTTTTTTTTTTTGTAATAAACTTTCTAAATTTGTATTCAACAATTCGGAAGTTCCCTACGAAATTTACATTCCGATTAACCAAAGAGATTCATGCCTTTCGAGCTGCTTATCTTTCTGAATACATTCTTGGATTGCAAGACCTAAAAATGTTTTTTTTATGTAATAAAAGAAATAAAAATGAGTATTTCAGGAATAGCAACACTGGCACTATGGATTTCGGATTCTTCAGGGTAGGCCTGAGGAACATAGTTTTGGGAATACGGCGTCAAGCGCGGATCTCTACAGATGTCTACGCCTTTAAGGACAAGCGCCTAGGTTGGCGCTCAAAGTCACTTCACCTTCATTTTGCATAATTATGGTTGTAACTAACGCACTTATTATTTTATTTTAGATTAACATAAAATCGTTTAAAGGTTTTGTTAGTTTATACTAACTTAGTGTAAAAAGTCACCATACATCACATTTTTACTTTTTTGTTTGAAAAATCTTTTAAAATTTTTCTCACCAACATATCAAGGTTTATTTTTTTCTTCTTTTTTTTCTTGTTAAATACATATCAATGACACTGTTTGTTGTACTATAAAAGTTATATTATCTTACTGTACTAATGTAATTTCTAATAAATGAAAATGAAAAAGACGTTTTGAGTTCAAGTGCAGGCAAAATACTGACTTTTTCTGCTGCACTCAACCTCAAGCTCAGCTCAAAAAGTATCGCTAACCTTGAACTAAAGTTGAACTAGGGCTAGCGGTTATTACAGCTGTTGGTCCAGCTTAGTGCAATGTTAATCAATAAACAATTAGTAGGCATAGAATAATTTGAAATAATAGTCGGCATAGGTGACTTCACGTACACGCTACTTAAATATACTTTCTGGCCTCTTTTTACCAATAAAGAGAACTATTTATATTTATTCTTTGCCAAAAAAGTTTCATATTAGCGAATTAGGTATATTGTAGAATAGGCATTTACGAATTAAGTATGAATTAGGTATTTTGTGAATTATGTATTCACGAATTAAGTATGAAATAGGTGTTCCTAAACTAAGTAAGTATGAATAAGGGTTAAACGAGATCCGTTAATTAGGTACACACGAATTAGGTAAATATGAACTCGATATTTTTTTAATTAAATATGAAGTCGGTATTCATTAAGTACATATGTATTAGGTATTATTGAACTAAGTAAGCATATATCAGGTAAAATGATAAGGAATTAATATACTCTGGTATTTTCGAATTAGGTATGAGCGAATTAATTATAAGAAAATGAATTACGAATGTGTGAATTAGGTAATTACGAATTAGGTATTAGCTAGTTAGGATTAACGAATTAATTCCGGTAAATTATGAAGTACGGATTTACGACTTGGGTATTTTCGAACGTGTCAATTGAATAATAACGAATTAAACTGTAAGAATCATTGCACAGATCATTTTGATATATAGAAGTCTATATCTATCTCGATTAATTTATTCCGTTACGGATTACCGTTATGCGAACACAATTAATATACTCTGTGAGCTCTGCTCAGCTGAGTATAAAAATAATTGGTGGATGGTTGACCAAGATAATTTTCCTAGAAAGCAACGCCACAAATAGAACACCAACAGTTAAAGTTCAAATAATATTGTTCTTATAATTCATCTTTGTTGCATGACATTAAGTGGGAACAAAAGTAACATGTTAGGAAGTCTAAGTTCGGGTGAAACCGAACATTGCATACCCCGCTGTACACTATAAATGCTGTTGTTGTTTGTTTTGTGTGCTTAATAGTGTTACAAGCTTACGCAATAATACATATACATATGGTTCTATTCTGAACTTATTTTCGTTTAAAAGAAGCAAAGAGGTTACAAAGGCTAACAACAATGACATTGAGCGGGTAATAATGCAGCTTTCCTTCAGATATGGTGATTTCCCTACTGTTTGTTTAAAAAAAAAGATATAACAGAACAATAAAAATACGATTGGTGCAAAACTATTTTTCGCTAAGATTTAACTTATTATTTTTGCCTACGACCCTCTTTAAAGTCATATATAAAAGTGGGCGGGGTCCTTAACCAATCTTATCCATTTTTACTAGAAATATTTCCTGCTATAAGGAAAATATATGGTCCCAATTTTGTTACGATATGTAAATTTTTCTTCGAGTTATGGCTCCCGAAACATTGAAAATTGCTTAGACAAAAAAGGGGAGGTGCCACACCCATTTTCAAAAATTTTAGTGTATTCGAATTTAGTGTTATAATTCAATTTAGAAAGTAAAATTCGATTGATACAAAGCTCGTTTTCGCTAAGATATAGCCTATTATTTTCGTTTACGACCCTTTTAAAAACTTTTATATAAAAGTAGACGTGGTCTTTAACTCATCTCGTCTATTTTTTCTAGAAATATTTCCTGCTATAGTGAAAATTTGCGTACCCAATTCTGTTACGATCCTTTAATTTTTCTTCGAGTTATGGCTCCCGAATCATAGAAAATTGCCTCCCTTTTTTTTGAAAATTTGAAATTTTTCCTATTTGTTGTTATAAATCCACTTGAGAAATGAAATACCATTGATATAAAGTTCTTTTTGGCAAGGATATAGCTTATTTTATTCGTCCACGACCCCTTGAAAAATCTTTAATATAAAAGGTCCTTAACCGATTTCGCTAATTTTTCTTCCAAACATTCCTTATAGTAAAAGCAACCTCTCTGCCGAATTTTGTTACTATAAGTTTAACGATTTTGGATTAATAATATTTGTAAAATTGATTTAATCACAAGTTGGCTGTGCCACGTCCATTTTAAAAATGTTTCTCAAATTTTTATCAAGAGTCTCAATATCATGACGTGTGGACTTCAAATTTCAACATTCTAGCTGTGTTATTTACTAAATAATCAGGTTTTTTGTGTTTTCAAAAATGTTATATATATCACAAGTGGGCGTGGTTATCATCCGATTCCGCTCATTTTCAATACCAATCTATTCTGGGTCCAGACAAGCTCGTGTACCAAATTTGGTGAAGGCAACTCAATATTTACTCAAGTTATCGTGTTTGTGGACAGAAGGACAGACGGACGGACGGACAGACGGATATGGCTCTATCAAATTTTTTTCGATACTGATGATTTTGATATTTTTAAGTCTATATCTATCTCGATTCCTTTATACCTGTACAACCAACCGTTATCCAATCAAAGTTATAATACAAGTATAAAATAGGATAGGAAGAGGATGGCCGTCTCTGTTCAGCAAATCATTCATCGTGATGGTGTGTATATATACATCCAAAGGGAGACTACAACAAAACTGATCCCACATTTGTGCGGGGAGAAAGTAAAAACTTACATAGAATGGGTAGGCCAAAAACCTTTCCCGGATCAGCGGGGTTAGGATGCATTACTGATCGATTGGTAATAGGCAGAGCTTCTGAATCGGATAGTCTCTGATTCCTGTATAGGTCTTGACGCTTACATTTCTTACCAGTCCATCGGTGCCAGGGTAAACGCCCTCGCCTCGCCCCGCCGGCATTACCGGATACTTGGGGCAGTTTATGCGGTTATGCTTTGCTTAATTACAGTCCTTGCAACTCTTCCACGTGCAGTTCTGCGTTGGATGTTGAGCCGACAGACATGATTAACAAATATTGAGCTCCTTTATCCTTTTCAGGCTATACTCCATACTACCCAATTTTTCACAGTTCTAAGTGTGATGGCTACCCTTGAAGTTCTAACAGGGATCCCCACCCTTACTTACCGAGAACTGGATTGTTTCTTGACAACTGGCTATCGACTTCTTGGTCACCTTGGATCGCTTTGCTCATCTCTACCAATAATTTGTCTTTCACCTCGGGAGTCACTCGACCTACGCTTTTCCGAAGCCCCTGGTATGTCGGGGTCACTTCATTAATTCCATCAAAAATATCTCGATCAATACCACATCCGAAAAGGTCAAACGGCAGCTAGAAAATTCCAAACGTCAGTTTCTCAAAAAGGTGTTTAATATGGAAATTACGCAAACAAACATAAATATCAAAATAATAAAGAATAACATATACCACGCTGAACAGCACCTAAAACGATACTTACATGAAACCGATTTTCAAGACTTTACAGAAAAACAGGGGTTCTTATATCTAACAAGTAAGGAAGGTTAAGTTCGGGTGTAACCGAACAATACATACTCAGTTGAGAGCTATGGTGACAACATAAGGGAAAATAACCATGTAGGAAAATGAACCGAGGGAAACCCTGGAATGTGTTTGTATGACATGTGTATGAAATGAAAGGCATTAAAGAGTAGTTTATGAGGGAGTGGGCCATAGTTCTATAGGTGGACGCCATTTAGGGATATAGCCATAAAGGTAGATCAGGGTTGACTCTAGAATGCGTTTGTACGATATGGGTATCAAATGAAAGGTATTAATGAGTATTTTAAAAGGGCGTGGACCTAAGTTCTATAGATGGACGCCTTTTCGAGATATCGCCGTAAAGATGGACCAGGGGTGACTCTAGAATGCGTTTGTACGATATGGGTATCAAATGAAAGGTGTTAATGAGCATTTTAAAAGGGAGTAATCCTTAGTTCCATAGGTGGACACCGTTTCGAGATATCGCCATAAAGTTGGACCAGGGGTGACCCTAGAATTTGTTTGCACAATATGGGTATCAAACGAAAGGTGTTAATGAGTATTTTAAAAGGGAGTGAGCCTTAGTTCTATAGGTGGACGCCGTTTCGAGGTATCGCCATAAACGTGGGCCAGGGGTGACTCTAGAATTCGTTTGTGCATTATGGGTATCAAACGAAAGGAGTTAATGAGTATTTTAAGAGGGAGTGGGCCTTAGTTTTATAGGTGGACGCATTTTCGAGGTATCGCAATAAAGGTGGACCAGGGGTGACTCTAGACTTTGTTTGTACGATATGGGTATCAAATGAAAGGTGTTAATGAGTATTTTAAAAGGGAGTAATCCTTAGTTCCATAGGTGGACGCCGTTTCGAGATATCGCCATAAAGGTGGGCCAGGGGTGACTCTAGAATTCGTTTGTGCAATATGGGTATCAAACGAAAGGAGTTAATGAGTATTTTAAGAGGGAGTGGGCCTTTCTGGTCCAGGGGTGACTCTAGACTTTGTTTGTACGATATGGGTATCAAATGAAAGGTGTTAATGAGTATTTTTAAAAGGGAGTGGGCCTTCGTTTTATAGGTGTTCGCCTTTTCGAGATATCGCCATAAAGGTGGACCAGGGGTGACTTTAGAATTTGTTTGTATGATATGGGTATCAAATAAAAGTGTTAATGATTATTTTAAAAGGGCGTGGGGCTTAGTTCTATAGGTGGACCCCTTTTCGAGATATCGCCATAAATATGGACCAGGTGTGACTCTAGAATGCGTTTGTACGATATGGGTATCAAATGAAAGGTGTTATTGAGTATTTTAAAAGGGAGTAATCCTTAGTTCCATAGGTGGACGCCGTTTAGAGATATCGCCATAAAGGTGGGCCAGGGGTGACTTTAGAATTTGTTTGTATGATATGGGTATCAAATAAAAGGTGTTAATGATTATTTTAAGAGGGAGTGGGCCTTAGTTCTATAGGTGGACGCCTTTTCGAGATATCGCCATAAAGATGGACCAGGTGTGACTCTAGAATGCGTTTGTACGATATGGGTATCAAATGAAAGGTGTTATTGAGTATTTTAAAAGGGAGTAATCCTTAGTTCCATAGGTGGACGCCGTTTAGAGATATCGCCATAAAGGTGGGCCAGGGGTGACTCCAGAATTCGTTTGTGCAATATGGGTATCAAACGAAAGGAGTTAATGAGTATTTTAAGAGGGAGTGGGCCTTTCTGGACCAGGGGTGACTCTAGACTTTGTTTGTACGATATGGGTATCAAATGAAAGGTGTTAATGAGTATTTTTAAAAGGGAGTGGTCCTTCGTTCTATAGGTGTTCGCCTTTTCGAAATATCGCCATAAAGGTGGACCAGGGGTGACTCTAGAATGAGTTTGTAAGATATGGGTATCAAATTAAAGGTATTAATGAGAGTTTTAAAAGGGAGTGGTGGTAGTTGTATATGTGAAGGCGTTTTCCAGATATCGACCAAAATGTGGACCAGGGTGACCCAGAACATCATCTGTTGGATACCGCTAATTTATTTATATATGTAATACCTGCCAAGATTTTAAGGGTTTTTTATTTCGCCCTGCAGAACTTTTCATTTTCTTCTACTTAATATGGTAGGTGTCACAACTATTTTATAAAGTTTTTTCTAAAATTATATTTCGCGTCAATAAAACAATCCAATTACCTTAACATATTTCATCCCTTTTTTCGTATTTGGTATAGAATTATGGCATTTTTTTCATTTTTCGTAATTTTCGATATCGAAAAAGTGGGCGTGGTCATAGTCGGATTTCGTTCATTTTTCATACCAAGATAAAGTGAGTTCAGATAAGTACGTGAACTGAGTTTAGTAAAGCTATATCGATTTTTGCTCAAGTTATCGTGTTAACGGCCATGCGGAAGGACAGACGGAAGACTGTGTATAAAAACTGGGCGTGACATCGAACCGATTTCGCCCATTTTCACAGAAAACAGTTAACGCCATAAAATCTATGCCCCTACCAAATTTCAAAAGGATTGGTTAATTTTTGTTCGACTTATGGCGTTAAAAGTATCCTAGACAAATTAAATGAAAAAGGGCGGAGCCACGCCCATTTTTAAATTTTCTTTTATTTTTGTATTTTTTTGCACCATATCATTACTGGAGTTGAATCTTGACATAATTTACTTATATACTGTAAAGATATTAAATTTTTTGTTATAATTTTACTTAAAAAAAAATTTTTTTTAAAAGTGGGCGTGGTCCTTCTCCGATTTTGCTAATTTTTATTAAGCGTACATATAGTAATAAGAGTAACGTTCCTGCCAAATTTCATCATGATGTCTTCAACGACTGCCAAATTACAGCTTGCAAAAGTTTTATATTACCTTCTTTTAAAAGTGGGCGGTGCCACGCCCTTTGTCCAAAATTTTACTAATTTTCTATTTTGCGTCATAAGTTCAACTCATCTACCAAGTTTAGTCGCTCTTTTAATGAATTATCGCACTTTTTCCGTTTTTCGAAATTTTCGATATCGAAAAAGTGGGCGTGGTTATAGTCCGATATCGTGCATTTTAAATAGCGATCTGAGATGAGTGCTCAGGAACCTACATACCAAATTTCATGAAATTTACTCAAGTTATCGTGTTAACGGACGGACGGACGGACGGACATGGCTCAATCAAATTTTTTTTCGATCCTGATTATTTTGATATATGGAAGTCTATATCTATCTCGATTCCTTTATATATGTACAACCAACCGTTATCCAATCAAACTTAATATACTCTGTGAGCTCTGCTCAACTGAGTATAAAAATATCTAATGAGGCAGAAGAAACACATAACAACAAAATACGTAAACTAAAACAACAAAAAATTTGGGACATGGACATCAACATAAACAACGACTGGTTTATAAACAAAACGTATATTGGGTTCCCAGATGAAGTCAAGTGGCTGCTTTCGCTAGGTAGAAAATTCACTATACCGACGACTGGAAAAACACTCACACCAGTGTATGTAATTGCAGAAATTGAACAGATTATACAAAATCTGTATGATGAAAAAGCCAAGGATGTAACACGAAACAAATTATGTAATAGAATACTACAATACAAGCGGAGCAACAAACAAAACTCAAAAGAAAGATTCATTTGGAAGCATTTAATAAAGCCAGGTCATTTTTGAAAACACACAAAAAAATTATTATAACTGACGCGGATAAGGGCAATAAAACGGTGGTACTATACAAAGAGGAATACACCGGAAAAATTAATAAAATATTAGACGACAAAAGTACATACAAAACACTTAGGAGTGATCCCACCAACGAGCTCCAAAGGAAAAATAACAGGTTAGTCGAAATTTTATACAAAAACAAAGCAATTGACTTGAGAAAAAAACAACAGCTTACAAGCACAATAGCGAATGCTCCAAGGCTGTACGGCTTGCCAAAAATACCCAAACCGGACGTTCCAATCCGTCCAATAGTTTCGTCCATAAATGTCCCATGTTATAAATTGCCCAAATACATTGGTGATATTCTCAGGAATCTGGTTTCTGATGAATACAATATAAGAAATTCGTATGAACTTAAGGAAAGGCTTAAAAACACAAGCGCTAATAAAGACCACATACTAGTATCATTTGATGTGGTATCTTTACAAATATACCAAAGATGCTTGCCATAAAAATAATTTTGAAGAAATGGGATGAAATTAAAAAAGTAACCAAAATAACAAAAAACAATTCTTAGATATACTTAATTTTTGCCTAATGGAAAATAATTATTTTATGTGGGATGATAAGCTATACGCCCAGACGTTTGGAATGCTGATGGGTAATTCCCTCTCCCCAATCATAGCTGACATATTTATGGACGACCTGTTAAAAGATAGCATGTCAGAACTTAAAGAAAAAACAATATAAAAATATCATTTTTAACAAAGTATGTGGACGACATATTTGCCATTGTAAAGATAAGAGATTTAGACAACATCCCCCACGCATTAACAAGTATCACAATAAACTTAAATTTAATGTGGAAATAGAAAATAACGGCAGGATCCCCTTTTTAGATACGCGCATCCACAGAATAAAGCAAAGTCTTGTACTAGATTGGTATACAACACCCACTTCTTCGGGAGACTGATAAATTACTTATCAGCCCAACCATTCAAATATAAAGTTAACACAGCAAAAAACTTAATCCATAAAGTGCTGAAAATCAGCCATGAAAAATTCTGGGATGTCAACATTAACAAAATCACCAAAACATTGAGAAAAAACAATTACCCACACGGTCTCATACAAAATTTAATTGAACAAAAGAAAACGCAAGTAAAATACGAAATTAACAACAACCCAACAGCTAACATCAATATCCAACCAAAACAGTATTACAGCGTAACATATATTCCTATGTTAACAGACAACATATAAAAAAGTATGCCAAAAACCAACAACAATATATGCTTCGCCTACAAATCTAACCAAACTTTGTCTACTATTTTCACGAAAACAAAAAGCCCAATTCCAGCTACACAACAAAATAACATTGTGTACGAAATAGCATATAAAGGAGATGATAACCAAACATGCAATAAAATATACATAGGTACCACAAAACGCGCATTAGGCGTTCGTCTAAATGAACACGACACGGATATAAGGAAAAGCAAAAATAGCACGGCATTGACGCAACATACCACAGCAACCGGTCATATAGCTGATCTCCACAACGCGAAAATCTTAGACAAAGAGAAACGCGAAAAGGTTAGATTCACAATAGAGAGTTTAAGGATACTACAAAACAGAAACAGAACAGTAAACAGAAAAGAAGACAGAGATGATATTTCTTCGGCTTATCTGTTATGCATATGAAACAACTTACATACAAACAAACATACATGGATCAAAGTCCAACTAAACAACCATATTTGACAAGTGTACCCAAACAAACGGGTATCAACACAATTTTTATAATTTTAATATAAATTAATTTAAATTAAAATATATTGATGACGACGTTTAGTGAAATATGTAAGATAGACATATTAACGTATACAAATATTGTAAGTGCTCGATATATTATAGTGATATTGATTAGTAAGGCTTACATATATTTAATTTCAAATTATGTTTTTTACATGTTATAATGTTGTTGTTGATTGAAATTGGAAAAATAATTGAAATAAATGCAGGTCACCCCCGAGGATGCTAAGATGATTAGCGAAACGTCGGGTTGTACTAGTGGAGTCTTTTGACTTGCACTACAGCACATATTGGTCAAATTTAAGCCTAGTTTTATTAATTAGTTTGGAAACCCGAAATAACCGGCTACAAAAAGTCCATAATTTTTTTTATTTGAGGGCCAACAAAGACTCCAGCTTTAATTTTCGCCTCTGACAGCGTTGGAAAAAAAGTCTGCAAATATTTGAAAGCTTTAGAGTCAATATTAAGAGCCTTCACAAATTGTTTAATAAGGCCCAATTTAATATGCAATGGCGGCATCAATATATTTTTAGGATCGACAATTCTTCATGTACTCAGTACGTTCAGGCCAATGTTTTGGTGATAGTGGGCGGCATCATTTCTGCTATGCCATAGGCAAAGATAACAGGAGTGTTTGGTATATCCACCTTGCATTCCAGTAAAAAAACAAAAAAAAACATCTTGAAGTCTCCAATAACTTCCCACTTGGATTCCGTATATTTGATTGCAGTTAATAGTATTTAATACTGTTATAATTTTCTTTGAGATGTATGGAATGTGCCAGTGGAATTGATCTAAATTTGCTCCCATTGTGTAGTAGAACTGCTTTTAGACTTTTTGTTGAGCTGTCGATAAAGAGGCGCCATTTATTTGTATTACAAGGAATACCAATTGCTTCAAATAAACTTTTCACGTCATAGCAAAAACAGAGTACATCTTCCTTACTGTAGAAACAAGAAAATTCTTCATGACGCTTTCTTTGCCGAGATATTCGAACATCAGAAGTAAGTAAATTTCGTTGTTTAAGCCGCGATGCTAATAACTCTGCTTTGTCTTTTGATAGATTTAAGTCTCTTATTAAGTCATTGAGATCTTCAGAGTTGATGAGATGTGGTATTCCTGGTTCAAATTGAGGAACAAATTCGGAATGTACGGATGCAGATGAACTCGGTGTTTGAAAGCTGTCTTGAGGGAATAGTTGCTTTTCCAACACAGGTGGATCAGGTACAGGATTTTGTTCCGAATGTGGTATTGGATCGGAATTCGATGGTAGTTCCAGATATATTGTTTTCCTTAAACGTTTCCCTTTCAGTAGTTTCACTACACAAAAATAGAAATCAGTGTCATGATTACTCGGTTCCCTCCAAATCCTCGGCACTGCGAACTTCATGGCTCTTTTCTCACCCTGGTACCAAACTATAATAAAACGTCAAGCATTTCATAACAATTTCAGTTATTATGCAATTATATATATGTAGATATATGTATATATATGAAACAGTTAGTACAATAAAAAAGAGAAAATAAACTTACACTCCAGAATGCTTCTACAAGAGTTACATGAAACATGTGGAGCCCATTTTTTGTCCTCGTTTTTAACAGGTAGACCGAAGTAGGCTAGGTAGGTCTCGCAAATCCTTGTGTTGTTAGTTAAATCAAACTTTTTTGTCTTCTTTTAATACATTCGCCACATATATAGCAAAACGAATTAGCCGCTCGTTTACAACTTCTCGAAGACATCATTCTTTGTGACATGCAAAAACATAGTGTCGCCCACAACGAGTGACCGAAGAAACTACAGCTTCTTTAAAAAAATTTTACTTACAAAAACGCTATGAGGTAGCTGGCATGCTCTATTGCTAGGCCTGGCAATCCGTCAGTAAAAGTTTCGATGTGTTTCTTAATATGTACTTAACGAATTGCCAAATCTACCTAAAATCATATGTATCTGGGACCTTTTATCTCCTTTTTACTGTTTCTCAGCCACACTTTTTTGTTTTTTTTTTCGCTGCATCAGGTAGCTACCCGCGGCCCTCTATCGACCGAAATAGCGCTAAAGGACCTACATTAGCCTGGTGCAAAAATGCAAAATATTCAAATCGTTATAACTTGTACAAAACCAAATATTTTTGATTCTTAATTGCATATTTTTTTATAGAGTTGAACATAGAATCCGAATATATAGGGCAAAACCCATCTACAAAAAAAAATTTTTTTTGTTGACCTGTGTAATCACTTACCTCAAATGCCTCCGACTCTAGGTCTATTTCCGATAATACTTCCAACTCTAACGTTTCTATGTCTAACGAATCACCTTTATGTATACGTGATAGTGCATCAGCTTCTTTATTTTTGTTTCCTTTTCGGTTTTCAATATAAAAGTTAAAACCCTGGAGCTTAAGAGCCATCTTGCTAATCGCCCACTTAAATCCTTTTGCCGCATTAGCCATTTCAGATTGGCGTGGTCGGTTACAAGCTTAAATTCATGGCCTTCTATATGTGGTCTAAATTTTTATGGTCAATACGACAGCGAAACATTCCAGTTCGGTTACGGTATAATTTCTTTGGGCTTTATTCTGTTTATGGGACATAAAAGCAATAATAATAAAAGCTTCTCGTCACCATTTTCATCTATTTGACCCAAAAGACCACCAACACCGCACTGGCTTACATCGCATTGGACTATGAATGGCTTCGCGTAATCGGGCTGCAATAAAAATGGAGCTGTAGTAAGCTTCTCCTTGACCGTTTCAAACGAGCTTTGCGCCTCAGTACTCCATCTGAACGGGTTTTTCTTCGTCAGTAATTCTGTAAGCGGCGCGTTGCGTAGACCAAAAGGCATACGCGTGAACTGATAAAATGGTCGATTGGGTACAGTGAAAGCAGTTTTTGGCTTAGATTCCGGCAACAAACGAATTTGCCAAAAAACATTCTTAAGGTCAATCTTCGAAATAATTCGTACGGGAGGAAACCTCCATAAAAGTCCGTCGATATTAGGTATCGGATATGTATCTTTAACTGTTAACTCATTTAGTTTACGGGAGTCTAAACAAAATCTGGCTTTCCCTGGCTTCACAATTAATATTCCTGGTGAAGACCATGGCGATCCTTCAACTTCCTCTATAACGCCTAATTCTGGCATGCGGTCTATTTCTTTGCAGAGAATTTTCTCCATAGCTGGTGAAATGGGGTAATACTTCTGTTTAACTGCGGTAGATATTCACGTGTCTATGGAATGTTCAATCAGGTTTGTGGTGCCTAGGCCTTCTTTCTCAAACGAAGGAAAGGCGGCTATCGCTTCTGCTAGCTGTCGTTTCGGCGTCGATGTAAGCGGTACTACATATGTCTCTTTTTTGTCATCTGTAGACAATTGGCATAATCCTGTATCTGCCAGAATGTCTGCCAGAAATGTATGCCGCAAATCAAGTTATTCGCTACAGTGGGTACAATCGAAAATTCAAAATTATGCTCTTGTTCATTAAAAGACAAGGGTAATCAATCCTGCTACCTCTTGTTTCTTCCTGTCGGCATTTCTAACTATCCCAGAAAACTTCTTGTATTTTATGTCAGGGTTATCGACAATTTCCTTAGCGAGGTGTGAACCAATACAACTTTTGTTGGCTCCACTATCCAATAAGTCCAAATAGCTTTTTCCGAAGATCGACAAGTCAGCGTATGGTCGGATATCTGAACCATTAGCAACTATTGAAGATATAACATGTTTACGCATTTCCTTCTTACGCTGCCAATATGATCACATACGATTACTCGATCTTGACCTGGAACGTGACTGTGACAAACCAGCCAATATTCGAGCTCTTACTCGCTTATATTCTGCCAAACCGATATGATACGGACGAAACAAGGGATTGTCCACATTTCGTGAAACGCACGCAACCGGACCAACGCACTCACAAGATTTATTTGACGGTATGGTTTTATCAGTAACATCGGGTATTTTCGTATAAACTTTCGATAGGGGTATACTATTATTACGACTCTCAGCCACAACGCTGTAGTTTATTTCCGAGGACGATAAGCTGGGTGTCCGTCTGTAGTCTAACGAACATCCCTCCTTGAGTTTTCCGACGTGCATTTTGGGCAAGATGGTTTGTTTTGCACAACAGCCATAAACAAGATTCGCCGCATCTTAAAACAGTCGTGATATCGATGACCAACTTCCTCATAGTTCCAATATTTGCTTTGACTAGAATCTATTGATGCAACATCCACCCTAGCATCACCAATATGATCTTGTCCGCCGTTATCATCATTTTTGAGATGATGGGAAACTTCGTATATCTGCCGACGCATTGGTGTTTGCCGCGGTACTGTACTGTTAAGGTCTCGAAAGAATTTTTTATGTCTTCGAGCCTCTCTTCTTAAAGTAACGATATCGCGTATGTCCAGATGTAGCAACTCGTGTCGAAGGTCAGGCTTTATATTTCGCTTGAGTGTCTCAACTAAATCAGACCCGTTCATAGGATGCCTTAATCTGTCACATATGCTCATAATGCTATCTAAAAGGTCATCAAAAAGTTCAGTCGGTTTGTGTTTCCTCTTCCTGATGTCATCTTTAATCTCCGAGTCAATTGAGAAGCCTTTGAATTGGCGTCGCATCGCCTCACATAACTCAAGCCAATCGAGATTCTCGCTGTTTTGACGATACCGCCAAAACCATTGCAGAGCTTTTCCCTCGAACAAGGAATGTACATGCTGACATAAAAGAGTAAAATTTCCATTCAAATGAAGAGATCTAAGGGTATTTATCCGATATATAAATTGGTTGATGGATAGGTATGGCATCGACAAAAATTAGTTGAAAAAAAAAGAACCTAAGTATATGCACTCGAACGGCAAAACCAAATGTACAGAACTTCTCCAAGTTCCGAATCATAAAAAATATCAAAATAATAGAGTAAAGCTTCAGGTGCTATAACAATAATTTTTTTAATTAATTAATGTTTATTTAAAGTTCGACTACTCTGTAGGGTATAAATAGCTGAGATTATTATTTAAGTTTATCGACATTTGTCTTCGCGTTACTCCAAAAAAAAAAAATGATGGCATGCGCTTACTAATACTATTTTCTAAATTCCTTGGTATTTCTCTGGCAAACTCCAGAAAGAAAAGATCCTCAAGAACTTAATATGAATGTATAATTTTCCCAATATTGCATGAAGGGTATGCTTTTGATATAAACCATATATATAAAATATAAAGCCCACTTCGGGCAAATCAAAAAAAAAAAAAAAAAATATGCGTTGAGAAAGAAAAACGTAATAAGGTAAAATATCTATGCCTTTAATCTTTTAAAGAGAAGTTAGATTAGTGGCAAGCAATCAGGATAACTCAATATACTTGAAATCCAAGCTTTTCTAACCATTCTTAGACAACGTTAAGGCGAAAAAAAAATTTACTATACACTAACACCAGATTCCGAAATAATCCAGAAATCTGCAACTCCTGCTTCTTTTAACCAATTCTTAGCTGTTAATGCAAAACAAAATACATATATACAAATATATGTTAATGGGGTTAGAAATTAAACCTCTCATGGTGGTTTGAGATTTCGAACTATTCGGGACCCTCGGCCGAATTCTGGTCCCACGTGGGTGCCATTTTTCTGTAACGAACTTCTCCTCACAATGCTGCTTAAACAAGATAAACCTACGAAGGTGCGTTTGGACTGAAGCGGGATAGCATACCTAGCTCTGCTTCAGCTTAGCTCAGGGACAATGGGGTGGGTTTTCTTCATCCTCGCGCAACGAAGTTGTACAAAAAACAAGTAAGGACGGGACTGTCTTCGGCTATGCCGAAGACTTCATACCTTTCATGAATGGGGCTGAACAATAATCTTATCCCGTTCGTAATCCCCGAATAATCGGATGTATAAGATAAGAAATACCTAGTGAACAGATCTACATACCTAAACGATTTTTAAGATAAATATAAAATAAAAAATAGGTAGGTACTTTGTTTGAGGATGCAAAGTTTTAAGTTTTTTGTGGTCTGCGTGTAAAAACTATGACTACGAATCACGTATTTCAACAATATATGACGTAAACGTAACTATTTGATGAAATGTTTTGAATTTTGAAGCTTTTAGCCGTAAAAAAGGGGCAAAAAAATACAGTTTATATGGGGTATATAATATATGTACCACCGATCTCTATGATTTTTTCAGACAACAATATATGCTATATACGTAAGCATTTGGTGAAATTTGAAACTTCTAGCTATTAAAACGGGGCAGAAATTGCGCAAAGTTTCTTATCTGAACAATCGGTTGTATGAGATATATACTATATATACCACCGATCTCTATGATTTTTTTCAGACAACAATATATACTATACACGTAAGCATTTGGTGAAATTTGAAGCTTCTATCTGTTAAAATGGGGAAGAAATTGCGCAAAGTTTCTTATCTGAACAATCGGTTGTATGAGATATATACTATATATACCACCGACCTCAATGATTTTATCAGACAACAATATATGCCATATACGTAAGCGTTCGGTGAAATTTGAAGCTTCTAGCTGTTAGAATGGGGCTAAAATTGCGAAAATATATATATATACTATATATATATACTATATATATATACTATATATACCACCATATATATACTATACATACCACCGATCTGTATGATTTTTTCAGACAACAATATATGCTATATACGTAAGCATTCGTTGAAATTTGAAGCCTCTAGCTCTTAAAATAGGGCAGTAATTACGAAAAGTTTCTTATCTGAACAATCGGTTGTATGAGATTATATATACCACCGGTCTCTATGATTTTTTCAGACAACAATATATGCTATACACGTAAACATTTGGTGAAATTTGAACATATCTAAACGATTTTTAAGATAAATATAAAATAAAAGATAAATATAAAATAAAAAATAGGTAGGTACTTTGTGTGAGGATGCAAAGCTTCACGTTTTTTGTGGTCTGCATGTAAAAACTACGACTACGAATCACGTATTTCAAAAATATATGCAGTAAACGTAACTATTTGATGAAACTTGATGAATTTTGAAGCTTCTATCCGTAAAAAAGGGGCAAAAATGACAGTTTGTATGAAGTATATAATATATATACCACCGATCTCTATGATTTTTTCAGACAACAATATATGCTATATACGTAAGCATTGGTGAAATTTGAAGCTTCTAGCTGTTAAAACGGGGCAGAAATTGCGCAAACTTTCTTATCTGAACAATCGGTTGTATGAGATATATACTATGTATACACCCGATCTCAATGATTTTTTCAGACATCAATATATGCTATACACGTAAGCATTTGGTGAAATTTGAAGCTTCTAGCTGTTAAAATTGGGCCGAAATCGCAAAAAAAAATATATATACTATATATATACCATCATATATATATTATATATATCACCGATCTCTATGATTTTTTGACACAACAATATATACTATATACGTAAGCAATCGGTGAAGTTTGAAGCTTATAGCTGTTAAAATGGGGTAGAAATTGCGAAAAGTTTCTTATCTGAACAATCGGTTGTATGAGATATATACTATATATACAACCGATCTCTATGATTTTTTCAGACAACAATATATGCCATATACGTAATCGTTCGGTGAAATTTGAAGCTTCTAGCTGTTAAAATGGGGCTAAAATTGCGAAAATATTTATATATAAATATATATATACTATATATATATACTATATATGTGGGATTTCTTTGTCTAGGGTTCCAATTAAAACTCGGTTAATTACTAGAACGTGTATATTAGCGTTTATTACATTTACATATACTTTTATATACGTGTTGTCAGTACCGCACTTCAAACTTGATTGTCGTTCGTCTCTTTTAACTAACTTGTGTTAGGCTCTCTTCGTCTAGTTCGGGTTGCCGGTCTAACTATTGCAGGGATGCAATTAGTGCAGTGTATAATTAAAAGGTATGTCCGCTTCTAGTTGTCCTACGTCCGTCTGTCAATCCCACATTCGGCCATCCTGATGCTTCATTCGACTCGGATGAAGGATTCCATGGTTTCATGTACTCTGCCACCGTGTGCGTTATTCTCGGACCTTCGACGTCACCAAATTTATGTACAATATAGCGACCGTGATCTTGTTTCTCTTTTATTTTGTATGGTCCGAAAAATTTTTGTTTCAGTCGAAGTCCTGCTCCATACTAAAAAAAAAAAATAAATGTAAGGCGCGATAACCTCCGAAGAGATCTAAGGCCGAGCTTCTCTTCCAATTTGCGTCGTGCTCCTCTTGATTTTTCCCTACAAATTGGCCGGACGGGACCTACATGTTTTATGCCGACTCCGAACGGCATCTGCAAGGCAGATGAGTTTTCACTGAGAGCTTTTCATGGCAGAAATACAATCGGAGCGCTTGCCAGACACTGCCGAGGGGCGACCCCGCTTAGAAAAATTTTCTTCTAATTGAAAAATCTTATTTCTAAAATTTTGATGTTGCTTTGCCCGGGAGTTGAACCCAGGGCATACGGTGTGATAGGCGGAGCACGCTACCATCACACCACGGTGGCCGCCTGCTCCATACTGGGTGCGCTTAATTGCGACCAACTCTCCGACTTCATACTCTGTTGCTTTCCTGCGGTTCTTGTTGAAGTTTCTCATATTTTCCTTTTGTATGCGAGATATGTTTTCACGCGCTTCCTCCCGCACTGTGTTCCTCTCTGCCTCCAGCTCTTCTATAACTGAATCTTCTAACAACCTTCGAATGTCATGGTTTGCGTTAACGCGCATATCGACACCAGTTAAGAGTTTGAACGGGGAATGCTGGGTGCTTCGCGTCGGCGTGGAATTTATTAGTTGTTGAACTCTGTCTACGTGCTTATAACACAACTTGGGATTTTCGATGCAAAGCTTCGTCAACATTGGCATAACTACTTTATGGACCCTCTCCACTTGTCCGTTACCGCGTGGCACACCAGTGGTTATAACTAGATGCTGAATGTGCTGACTTCTACAGTAGTCTTCGAAAGCATTTGATGTAAAACCAGTCCCTCTATCCGTTATAATCCTGGATGGGTTTCCAAATATCGCCGATTGTTTCTCTAAACGATCTAACACTTCGTCGCTACCTGTGCTCTTGGTGGGGTAAAGCCAAACAAATTTAGAAAACGCGTCGATGATCACTAAAATATAGTTGTATCGCTTTTTTGTTTCTTCCATAGGACCGACGTGGTCTAGATGAAATGTCACAAGCGGTTTGTCCTCTTTATTGATGGGGTTTAGCATTCCTTCCTTTTTCCCGGCTTTGGCCTCCGCGAATAGGCATTCTACACAGCTTTTCACGACGTGTGTAACCTTGGGTGCTATATCGTAGATAAAGAAATCTCTCTCAACCAAATCTTGTGTCTTCTTGGATGCGTAATGTCCTTGTCTGTGAGCTATCTCGATGATTTCTCGTTCCATAGGTGCTGGTACTACCATAAGTTCTTTAGCGAGATCTTTATGGATAATACCATGCTTTATATAAAAATCGTGATAATTTTCATGTTCCAAAACTTTCCGTATCGCTGCCAGCTTGTCATCCTTAAGCTGTTCTTCCTGTATTCTGTGTCGTAAACTATCAGTCATCATTAGACAATGCATACGGCTTAACGCATCCACATGCCTCATCTGTTTTCCTGAACGGTGCTCTATCTCATATTGGTAATCCTGAAGGTACATAGCCCAACGCGAAATTCGTAAGGGTACTTCTTGTCTTTTCATTGTAAGCGCAAACGCGTTACAATCCGTAATGATCTTAAATTTGATTCCCATTAAGTATACCCTCCACTTTTTGAGCGCTGCTACGATGGCTAAAACTTCCAATTCATATGAGTGGTATTTCTGTTCCGCGGTTGTAGTCTTCCTGCTCATGTATTCGATGGGATGCAGACATCTATCCTGCGAGTCTCTTTGCAGCAAGACTGCGCCATATCCCTGCATAGAAGCATCCGTGTGTATTTCCGTTTGCAATGCTGGATCGAATAGTCGGAGTACTGGTGGATTCACCAACGCAGTCTTTAATTGTTGGACTGAGGCTATTTGCTCGTTTTCCATTCGAAACTCTGCATGATTTCCCAAAAGATCAGTCAATGGTTTAGCCACCAGCGAATAGTTCGGAATGAAACGCCTAAAATACGAGGTGAGTCCCAAAAAGCGTTGCAACGTTTTAATGTCAGTCGGAACAGGGAAATTCTGTACTGCCTGAGTCTTTTCCTGCGACGGTGTTATAGTTGACGCCTCAACAACGTAGCCCAAGAAAGTAACTCGCCTCTTCAATATTTGGCATTTTTCCCACTTTATTTGTAACCCGTACAACTCTGCTGTCTCCAACACGCTTTTCAGACTAGTCAACCCATCCTCCACACTCTTTGAAGGAATAATTATGTCGTCCATGTATACAATAATTGTTTTATTGCGGATAAGCTCTCCTAACACCGCATGAATATATCTCGTGAAAACTGCTGGGGAGTTACAAATACCGAATGGAGCATATAGAAACTCATATTGCCCATTGTGTGTGACAAAAGCCGTGTACTTCCGTGACGCAATGTCTAATGGTACATGGAAAAATCCGTTACGAAGATCTAATGTTGTGTAGAAAGTTGCCGATTGAAGTGTTTGCAGCACGTCGTCAATCAACGGCATGGGGAAGTTGTCGCGTATAATTTTTTCATTTAATTTACGATAATCGCAGCACAATCGTTTTGTACCATCTTTCTTTGAAACGAGAACTATCGGTGACGCATACTCGGATGTGCTGGCCTGGATAATATTGTCGGCTAACCACTCCTCAATTTGTTTTTCGACAACGGCTTGATCTGCATAGGACAGTCGGCGCGGTCTTTGGTAAATGGGCACTTCATCCGACAAAATAATCTTCATCTCAATTGGCGATGGTTTTTCCTTCACACATCTGTAGTTTGTAATCAGACCTAGTACACTTGCTTTTGTATCGGGTTGTAAATGATCAAGCTCACACTGTGGCTCTACGCTCACGCTAACCCCAATTTGCAACATTGCCTCAACCTCTTTCTCCAATTCGCCTATATTCGCTTCCTTACTCACAACTAATTTCTTGCTAACTGGTGTTTTCTCTCTATTATCGAGTTCCTGAGTTGCAATTCTTTTCTTTAAAAATCTTACACCTTCATCATTTATGGCTATATCGACTTGACTCAAAATGTTTTTACCCAAGATAGCGTCGTACAAAATATCGCTCTCTTTAGTGACATGAAACTCGATGTCGACTTCGACTTCATCTAAACTCATACGCGCGGTGAAACATCCGATAGTTTTAATCATTTTGTTACCGATGCCATACAAGGTTTTAATTTTTGGTTGTAGATCAACATATCCAATGTTCACTAGAGTGTCGTATCTTATCGCGCAAATGTTACTACCCATGTCTAAAAGAGCTGAAAATGTGTGCCCGTTGATTTCTAAATCTCTAAATAGGCATGTATCTCGCGCAACTGGCTTAATATTTGCTTGTTCTTTGTCGTCGGTAACTACATGAACCTTCTTGTTTTCGCTGTTTTCTTCAGTACGCGATGTCGGCTGCTTACAATCATTGGCTTTATGACCAACTTGACTACACTTAAAGCACCGAACAGCCGAACGAGTGCAATGCCTAGCCAGATGCCCTACTTTTCCACACTTAAAACACGCTTTGCTGCCGTGGGTTTCACTTTTGTCTGTATTTTTCCCTTGAGGTGGTTGTGGAACCGCTCTACTACCTAAACTTTGGAATTGTCCATGACATTTTTCATATACGCGCAAGTTCTCTTTTAAATCAGCTATAGTGAGAGCTTGGTAAAGAATTTGTTTATTGGATCTCGTATCGGGTATACCCTCAATAAAATATTCAATGATACTGGCATCATCCATATCTAGCATGCTTGCAATTTCCATCAGCGAGTACAAATATTCTAGAAAGCTTTCATTTGCCCTCTTACGTCTGTTCTTTAATCGGCGATGGATTTCATTTGCACTAAGCTTAACTTCAAACTCTTCTTTAAGGATGGACTTTAACGAGTTCCAATCCTTAATTTCTCTCTGACTCCTAACAAATATTTTAGCCGCACCTTTAAGGAGTTGTTTTCCATAAATAAATTTTTGCAGGTCATTCCAATTAACAACAGCTGCATTACTCTCAAACTCTTGCAACCACTGATTAATGTCAGGTTGCCCACACCCTGAAAACGAAGACAGAGTATCCTCAATGTCTCGAAGACTAAAATAGCTATGAGTCGCATTGTTAAACCTATTCTGAAAACTTCCATCCGAATCTGAACTATCATCACCTTCTTCTCTGGAAAGGCCGAAGTGTTCTAAAAGCGTATCTTGGAGTTCACGTTTACGTCCCCTAGTTGATAGTCCTAACGATGTTAGTTTTTCCCTAAGACCGTTCAAGTTCAATGCTAAAATTTCGTTTACGTCCATGTCGACGTCTTTACAATAAATATGGTTTACAACTCAAGAGGTATATTATGTATTCAAATTGTATCAATACTTAAAATCACAAAAAAAGATTTTCTTTCTTGTCAATATATTGGTTGTGCTCAGAATTTCCTGTAAACAGGTTTTGTGAACTATTTCCGCGTAAATCGCAGTGTAAATTTACGTACAAAGTGGAAAACCAGTAAATGTTTCCTTTATTTTCTTAAGTCAAAGGTTTACAAGAACATCTGAGTGTTTATTAATTTAAAATTCAACTCTTGAATGAATTTGTTTTGAATCGATTTCAAAAATAACTTTGAGAAGTAAATTTTTTTTCGCTTCACTTTTAGACAAACTTAAACAGAAATGTTTTTTTTTTCACTCAACTAAAAACTATTCGACAGCTCTAGTTTGATACCGTGCACTCAAATTGCTTGAATGTTTGTTTTAATTCAGCCCAAATTCACAAAATGTAATTAGTATATTTAAACGCGGTCAAAATTTATTTTGCTCAAATAGTGGCTTTATCTGAACTGAAGCTCAATGTACTTATTTTGCAATTAAGATTTAATTACTAAACTGTCGAAATTATGTATGATTATTTTAATCAATCGAATTATTTTACTCAAGACAGAATGTGTCTAAAACGTCATCAGACATACAAACTCCAATTTAACTTTGCTCACCAGAAATATCGAACAGTGCACATACATGTATTACACAAAACGTACATATATTTATAACAACTTATCTGCAAATAACTCGAACAACTGCATTTAGTTTGATCTCGCCTGTAACGTCGCTGTAGCCAACTACTGTTTCAAACGCCTTCGTTCTGTTTCACTCAAACACGCATTAACTGACCTCAGCTCTGCTTTACTTCCACTCTTCCACTGCAATCGTAACCCTTCGTTACCTGGAACACAATGTGCCAGCTCAACTGTTCTCACTATCGAACCTCTGTCGACGCCACAATTTTCAATACACACTGCAGTAAAACTTAGATCAAACCTTCCTCGCTATCAACTCGCAGACAATTCTGCCAAACGCAATTGAATTTCAAACTTATTCAAATTGCAACTTATACCAATTGTTTGATCTTTCTCTGCTGCTGCTGACAGAATTTTAATGTTCGCTGCTTACTCTTGCTGTTTCGCGCAACTGAGGCTTGGCTGCGCTCTGCTACTGCTCTAACGAGATCTCCACTGAATGACGCCGTTATTTGCCACGGTATAACCGTTTCTTCTTTCCGTTATTTCTCTGGCTCTTATTTCGGGTGGTTTAATTTGCATTTACTTACACACCACGATTTTCCCAAGTTTTCTGTGTAAAAGTTGATGCTTTTTACACAAGCGAAGATGCGGTACTTTTCTCCTTCTGCTATGTGCGTTGCGATTTACCTCTGCCCTTGTTACAGTGCGCCCATATAATATGTGCATACATACACGTTCGCGTTTCTAATTTATGCAGCAATTTAACGATTGAACCGATTTTATTTTAGAAAACTTTTTTTTTCTCTTTTTACTTGTATAACGACTGTAAAAAATTCCGGGCGAGCCCCCAATTGTGGGATTTCTTTGTCTAGGGTTCCAATTAAAACTCGGTTAATTACTAGAACGTGTATATTAGCGTTTATTACATTTACATATACTTTTATATACGTGTTGTCAGTACCGCACTTCAAACTTGATTGTCGTTCGTCTCTTTTAACTAACTTGTGTTAGGCTCTCTTCGTCTAGTTCGGGTTGCCGGTCTAACTATTGCAGGGATGCAATTAGTGCAGTGTATAATTAAAAGGTATGTCCGCTTCTAGTTGTCCTACGTCCGTCTGTCAATCCCACATATATACCACCATATATATACTATATATACCACCGATCTTTATGATTTTTTCAGACAACAATATATGCTATATACGTAAGCATTCGTTGAAATTTGAAGCCTCTAGTTCTTCAAATAGGGCAGTAATTACGAAAAGTTTCTTATCTGAACAATCGGTTGTGGGGGATATATATTATATATACGACCGATCTCATCAATTTTTTCAGGCAACAATATTTGCAATATACTAAAGTACATAGTGAAGTTTGAAGCTTCAATCTGTTAAATTGAGTAAGATATTACAAAAATCCTCTTTTTCTGAAAAATCGTTTGTATGGAGGATATATGCTATAGTGGTCCGATCCGGCCGGTTCCGACAAATGTCTAATCGGAAACCCAAATACACCTGCTCACCAAATTTTATCAAGATATCTCAAAAATTGAGGGACTAGTTTGCATACAAACTGACAGACGGACAGACGGACAGACAGACAGACGGACATGGCTAAATCAACTCAGCTCTTCATTCTGATTATTTCGGTATACTTAATGGTGGGTCTATCTATTTTCCTTCATTTTCATGAAAGGTATAAAAATAGGTAGGTACTTTGTGTGAGGATGCAAAACTTCACGTTTTTTGTGGTCTGCATGTAAAAACTACGACTACGAATCACGTATTTCAAAAATATATGAAGTAAACGTAACTATTTGATGAAACTTGATGAATTTTGAAGCTTCTATCCGTAAAAAAGGGGCAAAAATTACAGTTTGTGTGAAGTATATAATATTGTAACGAATTTGCTTGCAATTCCTTTTATTTGCCCTTTTGCTAGGTTCGTATCGCTAAACTGTTGAATAAATAACTCCAATATTGCATGATGGGAAAACGGCCTTTATTAAAATACTTCACAATAACACTCAAACTGTGCAACGAATAGCTCAATAACCAAACTGATAGCTTAAATGAAACTGACTTTCAAAATAATACTGCTATTACTCGCTAGATATCGTCTTAGTCGTAACTGCTTGACAACTCAAATCAAACTGAATTCCAGCGCCTCTACATTTGTCGCCTTTTATACTCTTTGATTTTAACATTCGCATCTTCTAGGCGCTTCCATAATCTACTAGTCCATTAGCTCTCAAACATCTCAGCTGTAACTACAATTGCACAATTCTATAGTTTTTCTCATTTCATACTAATAGGAGTATCTCAGATATATGCATGTGTTGGTGCATTGACTCTCCGCTGCTCGTATACGTACATGGTACATATGTATAGACGCAATTATTTATTCGTTTATGTAGATACATAATGATTGAATTATTGATGTGAATGTTTGTAGTTTACAGTCTCTCGCGCACACATAGGCGTATAAGTAAATGCATCAGTGTGTGACATCTTTCGGCTGCCTTATATATATGTATACATGATTTGATTATTGACGTAAATATCGCTTAGCATGGCTTTAGTGATGGTATAGCTTAGTGATGCTAATATCCGTGACACTGCCCTCCACCTAAGTCTGATCGTCCCGATCAGACAAATCTCTCGATCTAAAGGCTGCTATTCTCTCCAAATGAACCAATTTCATTTTGGTTCGTGGTTTGGTAGTGGTTTGTATGCGCTACACTACATCGTTGATCCATTTTACAACTTTGTATGGGCCTTCCCAGTTACACTGCAATTTCGGAGACAAACCTTTTTTCCGTTGTGGGTTGTATAGCATCACCAAATCTCCTTCCTGAAACCCTTCGGAATTAATGGTTTATCGTACCTCGCTTTATCTTGTCATTCATAATCTTTGCTCGTTGCCTTACCAGATCGTGTATCTCTCTCAGCTCTTCTTCCAAGACACCAGTGGATTTCTTGACATTCCTCTCCGCATCGGCATCTATCCCATACTTCAAATCAGCTGGCAGTCGAAGGTCATTGCCAAAAATTACCTTTGCGGGAGTTTGGCACGCTGTGTCATGTATTGCCGATGCTATTGCCATCAAGAATAATCATGACATAACTGATGTGGCTCTAGCCAAGTCCTTATTGGTACTTCTCTACTTCCTTAAATGCTCCTCCAAGGTTCTATTGAAACCGTTCCTCCTTACCCATCGACTGAGATGCAGTTGTCCTGTTCTTCAATTCCCTACTCTTGCACTTCGACTGAACACAGCTGACATTACTGCAATGTCAAATTAAGCCCAGTTCTAACCTTGTAACAACCACCTACACCTTACTTCTTAACCACTTCTGCTCCTCACCATTTCGCAAACCCCATGTACTACTGTTTCTGCCTCTGGTGGGATTGGACACCTTCGGCCATTTACTGAAATAATCCATAACCACCAGTACGTATTTGTTTCTGCGGTTGCTAGTAGGAAATGGACTTGCGACATCCATGGCGATCCTTTCAAATGGTGCACCTGAAATATACTGCTTCATCTGGCCATGACTTCGGGTTTCGGGCCCTTTCGCTCTGTTGCATACCTCGCAATTGGCAATCCACTCGGTGACCGACTGACGGCAACCAACCCAATAGAATCTCTGCTTAATTTTCTCGAGTGTCTTCGTGATTCCAAGATGACCTCCACTTGGACCATTGTGCAGATCGCTGAGTACGTCAGGAATCCTCTTTCTGGGAACAACTATTACTTCTTCTTGCATTGACCATCCTCACTCTCCCATACTCGATGCAAGCAACCGGATATCAATTACAAACTGTTCCACTGTGCCCAATATGACTTCGCAATGGGACTCTCTGCTTGCTCTTTCGTTTCGTTCGAGCCCTTGCATGACATGTGACAGATCTGTATCTTCTAGCTGACACTTTCTTAGTTGTTCCTTGTCCCATTCATCCGTACACGTTATAGTCATTAGCCGGACATCTATAATGTCTTCTTTAGCCTCGGCCTTTGAACAGTGCTTGCATTCCAAACTACATGGCCTTCGTGACATCGCATCGGCATTTCCATGGGTACTACCTTTCCGATGCTCAATGGAAAAGTTATAGCTTTGTAGTCATTCAATCCACCGTACCAATTGTCCTTCCGGATTACGGAACTGCAGAAGCCATTTCAACGCAGCGTGATCTGTCCTGACACGGAATCGCTGGCCGTAGAGGTATTTGTGAAAATGTTTAATGCACTCTACCAATGCCAACAGCTCTCTCCGCGTAACACAGTAGTTCCTCTCTGGTTTTCCAATCGAACGGATGTAATATGCAACCACCTTCTCCTGTCCATCGACCAGTTGTGATAAAACGCCTCCTATAGCATATCCACTCGCATCTGTATCTAGAATAAATGTTGCTCCTGGAATCGGATATGCTAACATTGGGGCAGTGCACAAACGCTCCTTCAATGTTTGGAAAGCCACTTCTTGCTCCTTCTTCCATTCAAAAGCTTTATTTTTTCTTGTAAGCTCATGGAGGCTATGGGCTACGCTGGAAAAATTTAGTACAAAGCGGCGGAAGGAACTTCTCAATTCATGTAGGTTCTGTGGCCTTGGCCAATCCTTTACAGTCTCTATTTTTTCGTTCGCAGTGCAGATGCCCTCTGTTGTTACCTTGTGACCCAAATAATTGACTTCCTTTTTAAACAGCGCACACTTTTTGGGACTTAACTTCAGACCAGCGCCAGCTATTCTCTGGAAAACTTCCTCCAAGTTCTTAAGATGTTCATCAAAGTTCTTACCCAATACAATGATGTCGTCCAGGTACAGCAAGCATGTTTTCCAATGTAGTCCTTTCAGTACCTGGCCCATAAGTCCTTCAAAAGTAGCTGGTGCATTACAAAGTCCAAAAGGCATCACTGTAAATTGCCAAAGACCATCACCGACACTGAAGGCTGTTTTCTCTTTATCTTCCTCCTTCACCTCCACTTGCCAGTAGCCGCTTTTCAAGTCCAGCGTGGAAAACCATTTCGTACCAGACAGCGAGTCCAGAGTGTCGTCAATTCTTGGCAATGGGTAGCTATCCTTTTTCGTTACGTCATTCAACTTCCGGTAGTCCACGCAAAACCTCATTTTTCCATCCTTCTTCTTTACAAGTAATACCGGTGAGCTCCGTGGACTAGCTGATGGTTCGATGACGCCGCTGTCGCTCATTTCTTGTATGATTTGACTCACAACTTCCCGCTTTGATGTTTCACAACAATGGTGCGGCCTGGTTTGGAACCATCCTGGTCAAATATGTTCGCGCACTTTAGGAGCAGTTGTTTTGCCTTACTCTGATAGGCTTCCTCTAGCCCCTGCGTCCATGCCGTTATGTCATTTGAAAAATCAGTATTACGAGATGAAACGTGTTCCTGGAGCTGTTCACAGTTAATAACTACTTCAGCCTCTTCCCAAAATAGCTCCATTGGTCAGTTTAAGTGGTGACTTGAACTCAATGAGTACTCTTACTGGAATACGTCCATCTTGCTTTGTCATAGCCAGGGTTTTTCCTACAAATATATTCAGTGGTGATTTATTTGCTGCTTCGACAACCCACAATTTGTTTGTCCCACAATCTCCATCAACCTTTGCCCAGATGACTGCTTCTGATTTTGGTGGTATTTGCTGACTCTCTTCCACCAGCACTCGTGTACTGCTGTAGCGTCTCTAGTAGCCGAAATTAAGTGGCACATACATGTTCTTATATCGCATCGTCTTGCTTTGCATATCGATCTTGATGCCTTGGTTGATTAAGAAGTGCACTCCAATTATGATTTCATCAACAATACCTGCCACTATAAAATTGTGAAGTACCGTGACGTTCCCAATTGCTAGTTCACATTCTACTTCTCCAATTACCTGGGTGTCCTCTCCCGTGGCTGTACGTAATCTTGCTCCAAGCAATGGTCTTATCTTCTTGTTGACTAAATCTGATCGAATGATGGAATGGGATGCACCCGTATCTACAGTCAGTAAACGTTCCTTTCCATCCACATGTCCTCCGACAGTAAGATTGCTTGACCTTCTTCCAATGTGCCCTGGCTTCCCACACTTAAAGCATTTCACTGCATCATTATTCTTCTGCTGCGTACCCTTCAATGCTTCCAAAATTGCGTCTACCCAGTCTGGCCTTTCCACTTCCAAGCGATGAGCTTTGTACGCTGGCTTACTCAAAAATGACACTGTTTCTTGAGTCAGTGAATCGGATACCGTTTCTGCGAATGTAGGTTTTGGGTTTGCATATGTCGCTCGCTTCGTTTCTACGTCCCGTATGCCATTTATAAAACTCTGGATTTTTACCCAATCGGTGTACTCCACGGGTGCGTCCGCATTTGCCAAATGTGCCAACCTTTCAGCATCCGAGGCAAACTCCTGCAAAGTCTCATTCGCTCTTTGGTGACGGTTTTGCAACTCAATTTGGAATATCTGTTTTCTATGCTCGCTTCCATAACGTCTCTCGACAGCGGCCCTCAATGTTTCATAGCTGTTCCGTTCGTACTCTGGAATAGTCTGTAAGATTTCGGCAGCTGGTTCTTTCAATGCTACGAAGAGTGCAGCAACTTTATCTTCAGCATTGTTGTTCACTTTTGCGGTCTTCTCAAACTGTAGCTTAAAGACCTGGGAAGGAACAGAACCGTCAAACGATGGTGTTTTTACCTTTGGATTACTCACTGAAACTGTTGGCCGATTTAATTGCAACTCCTGTATACGACCTCTCAAAGCTTCTATCTCAGCATCAATTTTGTCCTCGAGCTGCACAATTTTTGTATCCTGTGCTTCCAGCTTTGATGTTACCCTTGCTTCCTGTGCTTCAAACTGCGAAGACATTTGCGCCACCTGCAATGATAAGCGCTCCTCTTGTGCTTCCATCTTAGATGTTATAAGTGTCTCTTGCGACTCCAGTTGGGATGTCATATATGTCTTCTGTTCTTCGAGCTGTGTAGAAATTTGTGTTTCCTGTGCTTCAATCTTCGATGTTATGCGTGTCTCCTGCGATTCCAATTGAGATGCCACTGTCGATGTTTGAGCAGTTATTGCAGCCAATATCATGTTCAAGTCTGTGCTCGTAACTGTCTGCGATGCTCCGTTTTTCTCTTCAATTTTTGTTGTTGTGTCGTCCCCATTAGGATAAAATACAAACTCGTCCACATCAATTCCTTGCGACTCGATTAGCTCTCGTAGCCGTGCTTGAAGTTCGATCTTATTGCCGGTTGTTATTAATCCACGGTTCTCCAACTCCTTTTTCAGTTGCTGGATCTTCAATTCACTGAACTTTGCCATGTCCAAGTTGTATTCCCAATCTTAGGAATTTATTCAACAATTCCTCTTCTGACATCAATTGTAACGAATTTGCTTGCAATTCCTCTTATTTGCCCTTTTTCTAGGTTCGTATCGCTACACTGTTGAATAAATAACTCCAATATTGAATAATGGAAAAATGGCCTTCATTAAAATACTTACCAATAACACTCAAACTGTGCAACGAATAGCTTAATAACCAAACTGATAGCTTAAATGAAACTGACTTTCAAAATAATACTGCTATTGCTCGCTAGATATCGTCTTAGTCGTAACTGCTTGACAACTCAAATCAAACTGAATTCCAGCGCCTCCAGATCTGTCGCCTTTTATACTCTTTGATTTTAACATTCGCATCTTCTAGGCGCTTCCAGAATCTACTAGTCCATTAGCTCTCAAACATCTCAGCTGTAACTACAATTGCACAATTTTATAGTTTTTCTCATTGCATACTTATAGGAGTATCTCAGATATATGCATGTGTTGGTGCATTGACTCTCCGCTGCTCGTATACGTACATGGTACATATGTCTAGACGCAATTATTTATTCGTTTATGTAGATACATAATGATTGAATTATTGATGTGAAACACACATAGCCGTATAAGTAAATGCATCAGTGTGTGACATCTCTCGGCTGCCTTATATATGTGTATACATGATTTGATTATTGACGTAAATATCGTTTACCATGGCCTTAGCATCGCCACCGATCTCTATGATTTTTTCAGACAACAATATATGCTATATACGTAAGAATTTGGTGAAATTTGAAGCTTCTAGCTGTTAAAACGGGGCAGAAATTGCGCAAAGTTTCTTATCTGAACAATCGGTTGTATGAGATATATACTATGTATACACCCGATCTCAATGATTTTTTCAGACATCAATATATGCTATACACGTAAGCATTTGGTGAAATTTGAAGCTTCTAGCTGTTAAAATGGGGCCGAAATCGCAAAAAAAATATATATACTATATATATACTATATATACCATCATATATATATTATATATATCACCGATCTCTATGATTTTTTGACACAACAATATATACTATATGCGTAAGCAATCTCTATGATTTTTTCAGACAACAATATATGCCATATACGTAAGCGTTCGTTGAAATTTGAAGCTTCTAGCTGTTAAAATGGGGCTAAAATTGCGAAAAAATATATATATACTATATATACCACTATATATATACTATATATACCAACGATCTGTATGATTTTTTCAGACAACAATATATGCTATATACGTAAGCATTCGTTGAAATTTGAAGCTTCTAGCTCTTAAAATAGGGCAGTAATTACGAAAAGTTTCTTATCTGAACACTCGGTTGTGGGGGATATATACTATATATACGACCGATCTCATCAATTTTTTCAGGCAACAATATGTGCAATATACGAAAGTATATGGTGAAGTTTGAAGCTTCAATCTGTTAAATTGAGTAAGATATTACAAAAATCCTCTTTTTCTGAAAAATCGGTTGTATGGAGGATATATGCTATAGTGGTCCGATCCGGCCGGTTCCGACAAATGTCTAATCGGACACCCAAATACACCTTCTCACCAAATTTTATCAAGAAATCTCAAAAATTGAGGGACTAGTTTGCATACAAACATACAGACGGACAGACAGACAGACGGACATGGCTAAATCAACTCACCTCTTCATTCTGATTATTTCGGTATAGTTAATGGTGGGTCTATCTATTTTCCTTTAAGGACTTACAATTTTGGGTTTCGTGACGAAATTAATATACCATTTCATTTTCATTAAAGGTATAAAAATAGGTAGGTACTTTGTGTGAGGATGCAAAGCTTCACGTTTTTTGTGGTCTGCATGTAAAAACTACGACTACGAATCACGTATTTCAAAAATATATGAAGTAAACGTAACTATTTGATGAAACTTGATGAATTTTGAAGCGTCTATCCGTAAAAAAGGGGCAAAAATGACAGTTTGTATGAAGTATATAATATATATACCACCCATCTCTATGATTTTTTCAGACAACAATATATGCTATATACGTAAGCATTTGGTGACATTTGAGGCTTCTAGCTGTTAAAACGGGGCAGAAATTGCGCAAAGTTTCTTATCTGAACAATCGGTTGTATGAGATATAGACTATGTATACACTCGATCTCAATGATTTTTTCAGACATGAATATATGCCATACACGTAAGCATTTGGTGAAATTTGAAGCTTCTAGCTGTTAAAATGGGGCCGAAATCGCAAAAAAAAAATATATAAATACTATATATATACTATATATACCATCATATATATATTATATATATCACCGATATCTATGATTTTTTGACACAACAATATATACTATATACGTAAGCAATCGGTGAAATTTGAAGCTTATAGCTGTTAAAATGGGGTAGAAATTCCGAAAAGTTTCTTATCTGAACAATCGGTTGTTTGAGATATATACTATATATACAACCGATCTCTATGATTTTTTCAAACAACAATATATGCCATATACGTAAGCGTTCGGTGAAATTTGAGGTTTCTAGCTGTTAAAATGGGGCTAAAATTGCGAAAATATATATATATACTATATATATACTATATATACCATCATATATATATTATATATCACCGATCTCTATGATTTTTTGACACAACAATATATACTATATGCGTAAGCAATCGGTGAAATTTGAAGCTTATAGCTGTTAAAATAGGCTAGAAATTCCGAAAAGTTTCTTATCTGAACAATCGGTTGTATGAGATATATACTATATATACAACCGATCTCTATGATTTTTTCAGACAACAATATATGCCATATACGTAAGCAATCGGTGAAATTTGAAGGTTATAGCTGTTAAAATGGGGTAGAAATTCCGAAAAGTTTCTTATCTGAGCAATCCGTTGTATGAGATATATACTATATATACAACCGATCTCTATGATTTTTTTAGACAACAATATATACTATATACGTAAGCAATCGGTGCAATTTGAAGCTTATAGCTGTTAAAATGGGGTAGAAATTACGAAAAGTGTCTTATCTGAGCAATCGGTTGTGGGGGATATATACTATATATACGACCGATCTCATCAATTTTTTCAGGCAACAATATGTGCAATATACGAAAGTATATGGCGAAGTTTGAAGCTTCAATCTGTTAAATTGAGTAAGAAATTACAAAAATCCTCTTTTTCTGAAAAATCGGTTGTATGGAGGATATATGCCGATCCGGCCGGTTCCGACAAATGTCTAATCGGACACCCAAATACACCTGCTAACCAAATTTTATCAATATATCTCAAAAATTGAGGGACTAGTTTGCATACAAACAGACAGACGGACAGACGGACATGGCTAAATCAACTCAGCTCTTCATTCTGATTATTTCGGTATACTTAATGGTGGGTCTATCTATTTTCCTTTAAGGACTTACTATTTTGGATTTCGTGACGAAATTAATATACCATTTCATTTTCATGAAAGGTATAACAAGAGATATGTATGCCGTCTATAAAACTACAGAAACATTTTACGCGAAACTAATCAAGCGAAACTAAATCTTGCAGCAAAAAAAAAAAATCATTTCATATGTCTACTATACAAGTATGGGGATATGGAGTATTTGGCAAAAACGGCAGTCGAGGGGAGAAAAAGGTGGACCATTCCCCCCTGTCTACACCCACCCAACCTGTTAGCCACGAAAGATATTTTGTATAGGTTAACCCTAGCTATACTTACTTCTGCTCAGCTCATCGTACCTCTACATTTCGTCATCGAGCAAAAGAAATTTAGATCTTCATTTTAATATTCCGGTTTTAACATCTTATTCAATTCAAATATAAACTAAAGTTTAAGTCCTACGCCTACATCAGAATACTTAGTAAATTAGCATACTCTTTGTGAATATTTAGGAATATAATTTCAACATTTCGCAAGTATCAAAAAAAAAAACTATTTGCCTAATATTTAATATTCGTAATTTTCCGACACGACAGCAATAAAAAAAATGTCTCCTTACTACGTCTACATAACATCAGTAGGTTCGATCCGAACACATATTTTGGTAATTTTTCTTTGTTACAAGATTAGGACAGATTACTTACATCCATTCAGCTATCCCATCGATGCGACGGTGGGCCCAGCGACGATGACGTTGTAGATGATGCCTTCAAAGAAATAACAAGCGAACGACGTTGCACAAGAACAATCATTAAAAAGGTAATTACGGTCTAGGAGGTTGGACCAGTGCTAACCGAATAACTTATATATGATTTCTTTTTATAATTATGTACGTAAACAAGTTCCCTTTTTCAACCTCAAACAATCATATACATGCTCAAACGCACACAAAGCTATACGCCTAGAACAATGCAATGAACTATTGCGAATATTTTACATTACTCTTTTTCTCCTAACACTTAAAACTTGACATCTTGCAACTTTGATACAATTCTTTTTTTTTTGTTTTGTTTTTTATGAATATTACTTATATTATTGTCTCTATATTTCTATTTTTATTATTACCTATAAATGTATTTACTTATTTATTTTTCCTTTGCTAACATTTGTGCTGGCACTTTTCATTATTTTCTTCATCATTTTAGAACTCAATAAAACATAATAGAATTAAGGGCTTCTTAGATATGGTATTATAAATTCTTTTTTTTTTTTTGTAATAAACTTTCTAAATTTGTATTCAAAAATTCGGAAGTTCCCTACGAAATTTACATTCCGATTAACCAAAGAGATTCATGCCTTTCGAGCTGCTTATCTTTCTGAATACATTCTTGGATTGCAAGACCTAAGAATGTTTTTTTTTTTGTAATAAAAGAAATAAAAATGATTATTTCACGAACAGCAACACTGGCACTATGGATTTCGGGTTCTTCAGGGTAGGCCTGAGGATCATAATTTTGGGAATACGGCGTCAAGCGCGGATCTCTACAGATGTCTACGCCTTTAAGGACAAGCGCCTAGGTTGGCGCTCAAAGTCACTTCACCTTCATTTTGCATAATTATGGTTGTAACTAACGCACTTATTATTTTATTTTAGATCAACATAAAATCGTTTAAAGTTTTTGTTAGTTTATACTAACTTAGTGTAAAAAGTCACCATACATCACATTTTTACTTTCTTGTTTGAAAAATCTTTTAAAATTTTCCTCACCAACATATCAAGGTTTATTTTTTTTTTCTTTTGAAAAAGACGTTTTGAATTCAATTGCAGGCAAAAGACTGACTTTTTCTGCTGCACTCAACCTCAAGCTCAGCTCAAAAAGTCTCCCTAAACTTGAACTAAAGTTGAACTAGGGCTAGCGGTTATTACAGCTGTTGGTCCAGTTTAGTGCAATGTTAATCAATAAAGAAATAGTAGGCATAGAAGAATTTGAAATAATAGTGGGCATAGATGACTTCACGTACACCCTACTTAAATATACTTTCTGGCCTCTCTTTACCAATAAAGAAAATTATTTATATTTATTCTTTGCCAAAAAAGTTTCGTATTAGCGAATTAGGTATTTTGTGGATTAGGCATTTACGAATTAAGTATGAATTAAGTATATTGTGAATTATATATTCACGAATTAAGTATGAAATAGGTGTTCCTAAATTAAGTAAGTATGAATAAGGGTTAAACGAATTCCGACTCTGTTTCTCCGTTCGGCGGTCGCTGTACTGTGCTCGTGGGCTGGTTTATGCCTGTGCTCGTCTGCCCTGGCTCTTGCTTCCCTGGGCGACAGGCCCTCCTCAAGGTATCGGAGATACCATTTTGTACCAGACCCACCTAGTCCCAGGCGCCATTTATCTGTAAGCGATCCTGGTCTGCCCGGTGGTGGTAGTGCAGGTTGCCTGCCCCTGTTATGCCTTCTGTTGGGCCGCTTCCACTCTTCCCGGTGTCGCTCCCTTTCTGGGACCTGTCGCAGCTACCTTGTGAGCTGCTTCCAGAATCCTGCTTCGACGGTGAGCGCCCATGTTTACTTGGCTCCCTAGAGGGCCTGCTATGGTTTTTTTTGCTACCTTCGCTCATTTGTATAGAGGTACCGTCGGAGCTACGCTTAGTTTGTGTACCTCTTTCCTCGGGGGGCCCGCGCTGCTCTATGGTGGTACTGGGCCCTCCATGGTTCGCGGGTTTGTTCCTGGACGCCGGCCCCTCCTGTTCCCCGTTTTTGATGTGCCCGCGCTGCTCACCAGTGGCCGAGATGCCTCTGGGGATCGCGGGTTTCGTCGCATTTTGCTTACTATGCTCTTCTGGCCCGCGTTGCTTTCCTTGGTTTTCTATATTGCCCTTAGGGTTTGCGGGTTTAAGAGCCGGTTCTATGTGCACTCCAGCGCTGGTGGAGGGAGATTTATCGTCCCTCATATGCTCTAAAAAGAGCATTGCCTCCTCTATCGAGAGGTTGTCCAGGAATTTCCTGGAGTACCTGCGTGGCCTGCTACTGCTTTGCCCGCTGCTCTTCTTGGAGCCCGTTTTCTTTGTTGCGTTGCTGTTGTTGTTTGTTTTTTGTTGTTTTTATTTGTTTGTTTATCCATTATTGTCGTACGACAACATGCTTGACGTGGCAAGCGTAGTTGTCAAATTATTTAAGTGGGGAACTGGGTTGGTCCGCCGCGGCAGAGCCCCTTGACGCGGTAAGGCCATGGTTACTCCCCAAGGTGGCCCAGTGTTGGGGAGGCGCCGTTATAATACAGCCGGTGTTGTGAACCTCCTGGCTGCAAACCAGTCCAATGGGCACGGTGACGCATGACACCCTGGATTAGGAGGTGACAGTTCCTGGTTACCGATAGCATTCGACCACATTTGTCAGGTGAGCGCGGTTGCGTCACTCCCATCTGACCAATTAGTATCAAATTCGATAGGGATAAGCCCCTGCACCGCTAAAAGGTGACTGTCTTCGCAGAGGAAGTATAAAAAAAAGTTTAAAAATTTTATGCTGAACTCAATTGACTGACGGAAACGTGTAGCCCCACGAGTAATTGAAGAAAAAAAAATTTTTTTTTCCTTTGTTCTCAAAAAAAATCGCCTGATTATCCCGCTATGGTTTATGCAAAAAGTATGTACATAAGTGTTTATTGTAACACCTCCAATAGTTATTCTATTGTGGCCATATCACCTAATTTAGAAAACAATTCGATACTCGAATGGCCCTTTGGGTATATTTGGCATGAGCGCTACAAATGAATATGAATTTCCTACCCTTTTTATGACCTTTGATTTAATTCTTTGGGGAGCTAGTTTGGAATTGAAAAATTGAACAAGGTTACTTTGCGCGAAATTTCTCCTCACCACTAATTGTACCAGTTTAAATTCACGAAGATGAATGAGATTGTAAGAACGAGCATTTTTATCATAAGCAGTTAGGATCCTTTTCCTGATGTCTTTCGGAAATATGTCAAATTCGTCTTCCCGTTCCAGTTTAGTATTCTCATCACTCATTCCATGGTTCCTTAGTACTTTGTAATCGTTTCCGTTCGTCATCATATTCTGTCCGAATACAATCAAGTTGGGATATTTTCCAGTCCCGCTTATCCTTCCGAAGGAATGATCGCAATGCTTCGATTATAGACCGGTTCACTCGCTCCGAAGTGTTTGCTTGTTGCGAATAAACAGCCGTTTTTACATAGGTAATCCCATATTTATTCAGAAGAGAGGTAAAATCTTTACTCACAAACTGACTGCCATTATCCGAGACCATTGTTTCCGGCACGCCAAAACACTCAAACTTGCTTTCTTTCAAAAACTGCATTAACAGGTTTGAAGTGAACTTATTAAGTGGCTTCAAAAATGTAAACTTTGGGAAATGGTCCAACACTATTAAAATTCCAATATTTCCATTTTTGGATCTAGGAAAAGGCCCTATTAGGTCATTATACAAACGTTGGAATGGCCGTTTGCTACTCACTAGCTGACCCATTGGAGGGCGCAGTGCGTATGTTTGCGATTTCGACGTTTTACACAATTCGCAAGATAGTACATAATTCCGCACATCTACAACCATTCCCGGCCAAAACAAATTTCTTCATATCCGTTCTAAAGTTTTGGTTATTCCACCATGTGCTGCAGAAGGAGTGTTGTGAGACTTTTACATCACATCCTTTCTCAGCCCCACTGGTACTAAGAGATTCCATGGTTCCGGTTCCAAATTGCTTTCAGTCTCGAATGATGTTCGATGGTAAATAAACTTAGCTATAACTCCATACTCCGGTAATTCAGATTTTGAAAATGTCTATCTTAATTGCTTATAACAATATTTTTGTACATGGGTCATGCGTATATTTTTATATTCAGTTGAGCAGAGCTCACAGAGCATATTAACTTTGATTGGATAACGGTTGGTTGTACAGGTATAAAAGAATCGAGATAGATATAGACTTCCATATATCAAAATCATCAGTATCGAAAAAAAATTCGATTGAGCCATGTCCGTCCGTCCGCCCGTTAACACGATAACTTGAGTAAATATTGAGATATCTTGATGAAATTTGGTATGTAGGTTCCTCGGCACTCATCCCAGATCGCTATTTAAAATGTACTATATCGGACTATAACCACGCCCACTTTTTCGATATCGAAAATTTCGAAAAGTGGAAAAAGTGGGATAATTCATTACCAAATACGGATAAAGCGATGAAACTTGGTAGGTGAGTTGAACTTACGACACAGAATAGAAAACTATTAAAATTTTGGACAATGGGCGTAGCACCGCCCACTTTTAAAAGAAGGTAATTTAGAAGTTTTGCAAGCTGTAATTTGGCAGTCGTTGAAGATATCATGATGAAATTGGCAGGAACGTTACTCTTTTTACTATCATTAAGCATACATCTTAATAAAAATTAGCTAAATCGGAGAACGACCACGTCCACTTTTAAAAAAAATTTTTTTAAAGTCAAATTTTAAAAGAAAAGTTAATATCTTTACAGTATATAAGTAAATTATGTCAACATTCAACTCCAGTAATGATATGGTGCAACAAAATACAAAAATAAAATAAATTTTCAAAATGGGCGTGGCTCCGCCCTTTTTCATTTAATTTGTCTAGGATACTTTTAATGCCATATGTCGAACAAAACATCACCAATCCTTGTGAAATTTGGTAGAGGCTTAGATTCTAGGACGATAACTGTTTTCTGTGAAAAAGGGCGAAATCGGTTGAAGCCACGCCCAGTTTTTATACACAGTCGACCGTCTGTCCTTCCGCTCGGCCGTTAACACGATAACTTGAGCAAAAATCGATATATCTTTACTAAACTCAAAACAACAAAAATTGTTTACTAAACTCAGTTCACGTACTTATCTGAACTCACTTTATATTGGTGTATACAATGGCTGAAATACGACATGACCACGCCCACTTTTTCGATATCGAAAGTTACTAAAAATGAAAAAAATTACATAATGTATACCAAATATGAAAAAAGGGATGAAACAGGGTAGTTGGATTGGTCTATTGACACAAAATATAACTTTAGAAAAAAACTTTGTAAAATGGGTGTGACACCTACCATATTAAGTAAAAGAAAATGAAAAAGTTTTGGAGGGCGAAATCAGAAGCCCTTGGAATCTTGGAAGGATAACTGTTCGTGGTATTACATATATAAATAAATTAGCGGTATCTTGGTCAATATCTCGAAAACGCCTTCACATATACAACTACCACCACTCCCTTTTAAAACCTTCATTAATACTTTTATTTTGATACCCATATTGTACAAAAGCATTCTAGAGTCAACCCTGGTCCACCTTTATAACGATATTCCGAACCTATAGAACTAAGGTCCACTCCCTTTTAAAATACTCATTAACACTTTTCATTTGATACCCATTCGTACAAACAAATTCTAGAGTCACCCCTGGTCCAGCTTTATGGCGATATCTCGAAAAGGCCTCCACCTATAGAACTAAGGCCCTCGCTCTTTAAAAATACTCATTAACACCTTTCATTTGATACCCATATCGTACAAACGCATTCTAGAATCACCCCTGGTCCACGTTTATGGCGATGTCTCGAAAAGGCGTCCACTTATAGATTTAAGGCACACTGCCTTTTAAAATACCCATTAACACCTTTCATTTGATACCTATATCGTACAAACAAATTCTAGAGTCACCCCTAGTCCACCTTTATGGCGATATCTCGAAAAGGCGTTCACCTATAGAACTTAGGCCCACTCCCTTTTAAAATACTCATTAACACCTTTCATTTGATACCCATATCGTACAAACAAATTCTAGAGTCACCCCTGGTCCACCTTTATGGAGATATCTCGAAAAGGCGTCCTCCTATAGAACTTAGGCCCACTCCCTTTTAAAATACTCATTAACACTTTCATTTGATACCCATGTCGTACAAACAAATTCTAGAGTCAGCCCTGGTCCACCGTTATGGCGATATCCCTAAATAGCGTCCATCTATAGAACTATGGCCCACTCCCTCTTAAAGTACTCTTTAATACCTTCCATTTGATACACAAGTCATGCAAACACATTCCAGGGTTACCCTAGGTTCATTTTACTACGATGTGATTTTCTCTTATTTTGTCCCCATAGCTCTCAACTGAGTATGTAATATTCGGTTACACCCGAACTTAGCCTTCCTTACCTGTTTTTATTGCTTTTGCACCCTGAAATAAGAATATGAACATAAAAAAGTTTTTGATTTGGTTTTGTTCGAAAAAATGAGAAAAACGAAAAACATGAAAATTCATCAAAATTTGACATAGATTTGATTTATTCTAGTATACTAAAATCAATTTAAGATTTATTCTTATAAATTTAGTTTTAGAATACAGTTTAAATGTTTAAAAATGCTTTTTCCTGCTTTTCCTGCCATATTCGGTAACATTTTCTCTTATTAACGTCCAAATATAGTCCCCCATCATACTTTCCGTGTACTGACCTAGATAGCGTTTCTTAAACTCCATTATATCTTGATGGAATCGCTCCCCGTGTTCTTCTGAATAAGCTCCCATATTATCTTTGAATTTATCCAGATGTGAATGTAACATGTGCATCTTTAGCGACATTCTACATCCGATGGCGGAAAAATTCGTAATCATGCCAGTTATCAGTTCATCATAATTTTCATCCCTATGATTTCCAAGAAAGCCATGAACAACTGCCTTAAAACTGTTCCACGCTAGTTTCTCCTCATTGCTAAGTAGGTCCGGGAAAATATAGCAGTTCATAATTTTTTTTCAAAATAATTAATAAAACTAGGCTTAAATTTGACCAATATGTGCTGTAGTGCAAGTAACAAGACTCCACTAGTACAACCCGACGTTTCGCTAATCATCTTAGCATCCTCAGGGGTGAACTGCATTTATTTCAATTATTTTTCCAATTTCAATCAACAACAACATTATAACATGTAAAAAAACATAATTTGAAACTAAATATATATAAACCTTACTAATCAATATCACAATTATATATCGAGCATTTACAATATTTGTATACGTTAATATATATATATATCTTACATATTGCACTAAACGTCGTCATCAGTATATTTTAATTTAAATTAATTTATACTAAAATTATAAAAATTATGTTGATACCCGTTTGTTTGGGTACACTTGTCAAATATGGTTGTTTAGTTGGACTTTGATCCATGTATATTTGTTTGTATGTTATTTGTTTCATATGCATAACAGATAAGCAGAAGAAATGTCATCTGTGTCTTTTTTTCTGTTTACTGTTCTGTTTCTCTTTTGTAGTAACCTTAAACTCTGTATTGTGAATCTAACCTTTTCGCGTTTCTCTTTGTCTAAGATTTTCGCGTTGTGGAGATCAGCTGTATGACCGGTTGCTGTGGTATGTTGCGATAATGCCGTGCTATTTTTGCTTTTCCTTATATCCGTGTCGTGTTCTTTTAGACGAACGCCTAATGAGCGTTTTGGTGTACCTATGTATATTTTATTGCATTTAGGGTTATCATCTCCTTTATATGCTATTTCGTACACAATGTTAATTTGTTGTGTAGCTGGAATTGGGCCTTTTGTTTTCGTTAAAATAATAGACAAAGTTTGGTTAGATTTGTAGGCGAAGAATATATTGTTGTTGGTTTTTGGAATACTTTTTTATATGTGGTCTGTTAACCTAGGAATGTATGTTACGCTGTAATACTGTTTTGGTTGGATATTGATGTTAGCTGTTGGGTCGTTGTTAATTTAGTATTTTATTTGCGTTTTCTTTTGTTCAATTAAATTTTGTATGAGACCCTGTAGGTAATTGTTTTTTCTCAATGTTTTGGTGATTTTGTTAATGTTGACATCCCAGAATTTTTCATTGCTGATTTTCAGCACTTTATGGATTAAGTTTTTTTCCGTGTTAACTTTATATTTGAATGGTTGGGCGGATAAGTAATTTATCAGCCGTCCCGAAAATGTGGGTTTTGTATACCAATCTAGTACAAGACTTTGCCTTTTCTGTGGATGTGCGTATCTAAAAAGGGGACGCTGCCATTATTTTCTATTTCCACAGTAAATTTAAGTTTATTGTGGTACTTGTTTAATGTGTGGGAGACGTTGTCTAAATCTCTTATCTTTACAATGGCAAATATGTCGTCCACATACTTTGTTAAAAATGATATTTTTATATTGTTTTTTATTTAAGTTCTGACATGGTATGTTTTAACAGGTCGTACATAAATATGTAAGCTATGATTGGGGAGAGGCGATTACCCATCGGCATCCCAAAAGTTAGGGCGTATGGCTTCTCATCCCACATAAAATAATTATTTCCCATTAGGCAAAAATTAAGTATATCTAAGAATTGTTTTTTTGTTATTTTGGTTACTTTTGTAATTCATCCCATTTCTTCAAAATTATTTTTATGGCAAGCATCGTTGGTATATTGGTAAATAGCGATACCACATCAAATGATACTAGTATGTCGTCGTTATAAACGCTTGTGTTTTTAAACCTTTCCTTAAGTTTATACGAATTTCTTATATTGTATTCATCAGAAGCCAGATTCCTGAAAATATCACCAATGCAGGCATGCTTAACCAACGGACCGATATTATTTCGTTACGATAATTAACGTTACAAAGTAATTCCAATAAAATAATTTCCAATAAAATATTAGACGACAAAAGTACATACAAAACACTAAGGAGTGATCCCACCAACGAACTCCAAAGGAAAATTAACATGTTAGTCGAAATTTTATACAAAAACAAAGCAATTGAAAAACAACAGCTTACAAGCACAATAGCGAATGCTCCAAAGCTGTACGGCTTGCCAAAAATACCCAAGCCGGACCTTCCATTCCGTCCAATAGTTTCGTCCATAAATGTTCCATGTTATAGATTGTCAAATACATTGGCGATATTCTCAGGAATCTGGTTTCTGATGAATAAAATATAAGAAATTCGTATGAACTTAAGGAAAGGCTTAAAACACAAGCGTTAATAACGACGGCATACTAGTATCATTTGATGTGGTATCCCTATTTACCAATATACCAACGATGCTTGCCATAAAAATAATTTTGAAGAAATGGGATTAAATTACAAAAGTAACCAAAATAACAAAAAACAATTCTTAGATATACTTAATTTTTGCTTAATGGAAAATAATTATTTTATGTGGGATGAGATGCTATACGCCCAAACGTTTGGAATGCCGATGGGTAATCCCCTCTCCCCAATCATAGCTGACATATTTATGGACGACCTGTTAAAAGATAGCATGTCAGAACTTAAAGAAAAACACAATATAAAAATACCATTTTTAACAAAGTATGTGGACGACATATTTGCCATTGTAAAGATAAGAGATTTAGACAACATCCCCCACACATTAAACAAGTACCACAATAAACTTAAATTTACTATGGAAATAGAAAATAATGGCAGCATCCCCTTTTTAGATACGCGCATTCACAGAATAAAGCAAAGTCTTGTACTAGATTGGTATACAAAACCCACTTCTTTGGGACGACTGATAAATTACTTATCAGCCCAACCATTCAAATATAAAGTTAACACGGCAAAAAACTTAATCCATAAAGTGCTGAAAATCAGCCATGAAAAATTCTGGGATGTCAACATTAACAAAATCACCAAAACATTGAGAAAAACAATTACCCACACGGTCTCATACAAAATTTAATTGAACAAAGGAAAACGCAAATAAAATACGAAATTAACAACAACCCAACAGCTAACATCAATATCCAACCAAAACAGTATTACAGCGTAACATATATTCCTATGTTAACAGACAACATATAAAAAAGTATGCCAAAAACCAACAACAATATATGCTTCGCCTACAAATCTAACCAAACTTTGTCTACTATTTTCACGAAAACAAAAAGCCCAATTCCAGCTACACAACAAAATAACATTGTGTACGAAATAGCATGTAAAGGAGATGATAACCAAACATGCAATAAAATATACATAGGTACCACAAAACGCGCATTAGGCGTTCGTCTAAAAGAACACGACACGGATATAAGGAAAAGCAAAAATTACACGGCATTGACGCAACATACCACAGCAACCGGTCATACAGCTGATCTCTACAACGCGAAAATCTTAGACAAAGAGAAACGCGAAAAGGTTAGATTCACAATAGAGAATTTAAGGATACTACAAAACAGAAACAGAACAGTAAACAGAAAAGAAGACAGAGATGACATTTGATTGCGGGGGGAATGTGGCACCCGTGTCGTGGGGCGCGATCGCACGCAAATAAAAGAAATAGAAAAGAGAAGAATTATTACCGATTCGTTACAATTTATTTATAAACAATAAATATTTTACAATAATGGTTTATACAAGTGAAGCACTCACAGACTTCCTGGACGTCAGGAAGTTTAATTAATTTCACAATATAAATAGCAATTCCGAGTGAATATGCCGTAGTGCAGTTAGGAAGAAATTAATCGAATTACCAAATGCACTTAACACGTTCAAATGTATGCCAGCGATTAATTGCAAATAGCAAGTTAAAAAAATTAAAATTTAAGTTATGTGACAATGGCTAGGAGCCAAAATTGTACAAAATAAATTCAAAAGGCAACTCAGATTTTTAACATTAATTATTTTCAAATCTTAATTCACTGACACTCGCACTGGATAAAATGGCTGATTTAAAAAAAACTCACTTTTTTTCTTACTCACCTGGGGCTAGCTGCTGGCTCTTTGACGTTCCAAATAGAAAAAAAAGATTTAAAAACGAAAAAGGTCCGCACCACCTGCCGATAGCTAACTTTCGTCGAGTTTTTCCCCATTGAAGTTAGCGCTCGGCAGGGGTGGGCCGTTACCGGTAAATAATAATATTGCCAAAAAATGTGCATTAGGGTGGTAGCGAATATTTAGGCTGGTGGCCTAAACATGCCGGCCCCCTTGCGGCGAGCAACTCGAAAGAGCAAAAGAAAAAACTGGTGAGTACGCCAGCAACCTTCCCAAGGCAGGATAAAATAAATAAATTAAAACTATGATGTGTATGTATCGTTGGAGCGTAAGTACGATCTCCGGCGGACATCCGTGCTCGCAGTAATGCAGCCTCGCTGAACTGTGGATGAAAAAGAAAAGCGTTAGTATTCAAGTACGTGGGGTTGCTTGGTTTAAAATGCACCTTGTGGTATAAAAAAAAATAAATGTAAGGCGCGATAACCTCCGAAGAGGTCTAAGGCCGAGCTTCTCTTCCAATTTGCGTCGTGCTCCTCTTGATTTTTCCCTACAAATTGGCCGGACGGGACCTACATGTTTTATGCCGACTCCGAACGGCATCTGCAAGGCAGATGAGTTTTCACTGAGAGCTTTTCATGGCAGAAATACAATCGGAGCGCTTGCCAGACACTGCCGAGGGGTGACCCCGCTTAGAAAAATTTTCTTCTAATTGAAAAATCTTATTTCTAAAATTTTGATGTTGCTTTGCCCGGGAGTTGAACCCAGGGAATACGGTGTGATAGGCGGAGCACGCTACCATCACACCACGGTGGCCACCTTGTGGTATAGTTTAAGGTTTTATAGTGGGTGGGCTCCGGACACGACGAGGCCGAATATTGTGGCTTGGGTGAGGAGCCCGCCGACAGTCGACCCGGGTGTGCCGCCGACCATAATACTGGCGTAGACGTCGGCGCCCAAAGTGAGCAACACTGGCGACGATCGGTAAAACGTCGGATCGGCCAGCTTCATGAACTGGAATGGGGCCGCTACCGACGGGTCCAGATTTGCCGTGGGGTTTAACCTGGCATAGTTTGCTATTACGGTGGCTTGGGCCGTGATCCTTCCCGCTACCCCATACTTCCCTCGAAGAACGACGGTGCACCTCGAAAGACGTGCGGTATTGTTACGCTCCAGGTGTAGATCCTTGCACAGATTGGCATCGATAATGCTGGTGGGAGCGCAGGCATCTAACAGAGCGCGTACCAGGTGTAAACGGCCTCCTGCCTCAATTCGGACTATGGCTGTCGGCGCGATGGCGATCAATGCTCGAGTTATAGTCGGTGCCGCTAGATTGTCCCGGAGTCTGCCGCTCCTGAAGCCAGTGGGGGTTTGTTGTTGCCTCACGAGAGCTCGATCTTATTAGGGGCCGCCCTCCCAGTGAACTGTCGTGACGAGCGGGACGGACGCGGTTCCGCGTCGTCACGCTGGTTACCAGTAGGGCGGTGCGATGGGCGGAAAGGACGTGTCTCCGCGCCATCCCCGATTTGTGAGCGCGCGAAAGCGCCGTGCATAGGCGAGCGGTTCTCAGGTCTCTCATGACGTAATAGGGGCCGGAATCACGGCGTTTCTAAGCTCCCCGATTGGGCTACCTCTGCTGCATTGGCCAGCCTCTCCTCTTCCTCTTCTTCCTCGACTTGCTGGGCCCATGATTTAGTTTGCTCTGTGACATGGATGGAGAGGACCCCGTCCGAGCTCGCATCGTCGTCGTTGTGCTTGCTTTGAGGTGGCGACGGCTGATCCTCGTCCATGTGTAGCGTCGTGTGATGTGGTTCACTGCAACGTCGGCATCGGTCTTCGCTGGGGCAGATTTCCAGGCGGTGGAACGGGGATATGCAGTTGGGACAATAGCGGTGAATGAGTATTGCACGTAGTCGCTCCTCAGTCGACATACCACGGTAAATTGGGCACAATCGCACTCCATGCGGTTTGGTGCACAGACGGCAAGCGATGGTGAACGCATTTGGGCGTGCCTCGGTTTTGGAGAGTTTGAATGCAAATCCAGGCATGTCTGGAAATGGTAGCGTTTAGTAATATTACTGCACAGGTTGCAAATCCAGGCATGTCTGGAAATGGTAGCGTTTAGTAATATTGCTGCACAGGTTGGTTGGGTGGCTAATTGCTGGAGACCCGGGGTCGATTCTGGCTGACCTATTGGTTGGCGTACTCGTGATAAGGGGTACATGTGGGATGCATAATCTTATTAGGTTATTCTGCAGTGATTATGGTATGCTTGTGGTCGTTGAATCCACTATTAGACTTTATAAAGGCTTTATTTAGATAGTACGCCTAAAAATATCGTTAGTTTTGGAAATAGTTTCATATTGAATGCCACCAATAGTAAGATTAAGAATTATTAAATATAGGCTTAGATCAAACTATGTTTTTCGGTGTTTACCTAAAGCAGGCAATACGCGCTAATATACGGTATATCACGATAAACCAGTGTGTTGTCACGGCTCCTTGTAATTGCCCTACAAAAATTTGGTCATAAAACTCACCCACGCCGATACAAATATGGCTGTGAATATAACCTATGAATCCCTGTAAAATGACTAGTCAAATGACGTCGTGCATATAAATGTGCGACAAATGTAAAGAGGCCTTTACTCGCTGTCTGGGAACACTCTTTGTGTTGATTTGGGCCATGTTGTGTGAGAATCACAAATTGTGGTGTGTTTGTTGATTCCAACACAACCCTCCATAGCCTCCACTAACGAGTGTGGCAATTTGTAGAGCTGTCAGCTGTTCACTCTTCCAATCGTTGGAAGGAGGCAGCTGAGCGGTGCTGCCAATTTGGAAGCGTAATAAGACATAATGGTCATGTCATGCAATTATTTTATGTCCTGACGCGACATAAGATTTATAGTCTTTTCTAAAAAGTTTAATTTCTCCCTTGTTTGTAACATCGAAAGCATAGATGACACTACTTTATTCCTGCTGGGATTTCAAGCAAAAAAGGGACTGACGAAAGTCTGTCGAAACTTCAATACACAAACAAAGCAATTTCTGTCATGAAAGCGAGACCACTATTGAGTGTGACATGTTTAAAATGTAAAACACAAACAAACTCATGCACAGATAAACCGCGAAAATTATTTCGGTCTCGAGTGGTTAACCCCCCTTTTTCCCCAAGCAGGCTGATTTTGATTGTGTTTTTATGCCCAAATTTTCAAACTAAAAACTTTTCTCAAAAAAAAAGAAAGAAGCAAAAAGACGGCCGAATGTCAGGAAAACTATCGAAATACAACCTGGCCCGTGTGTTTTCAGTGAAACCAGGCTGTATCTTCAGGGTTTTCGTTAGTTGATTTTTGTTCGGTTACTAACACTTGAGTTTGTTGGATCCCGCGGATCCGAGTTGTGATACTCTTTGGATCGCGCGCAATGTGCTTCCTACGTAAGAACCGAAAAAAACAAATGTCATCGAGTGGCAACCTTGTTTCGTTCATTCAAAATGACATTCATTCATGTAAATGAGTATAGAGACATTTTGAATGAATTTTCATTATGAAGAAAAACTTGTAATGGTAAGTATGCTGGTATCGTTCCCGTTTTGTAATTTTATAAATTTTCTAACTTTTTATTCTTTTGTTTCGTTTCAGCTAATTACCTTGTATCGTTCCGTCATGCGCTACTTGGTAAAATTTATAATGAAATAAATTTCAACAGCCGAGGGACCAAAATATTTTATTTGATATATGCTAAAGATGGCACTATCAGTAATGCTCCGCAATGCCGGCAGGTTGAATGTTGTTGGACTCGCGAAGGCCCCTGCCCAGCTCTCATTTCAATTAAAAACAATGACCACGACTGGTGCTATTTCAGCTAAGAGCTTGAAGGCGCTCACCACAATTAAGAATACACAGTGTTTGCAAAAGAATTTTTCATTAAGTTCTGTTAAAATGGCAGCAGCTACGGGTAACCATACGCCATTGTGGACAGCTGAACGTTTGATTTCACTTTCGTTATTAGGAGTTATGCCAGCTGCCTTCATACATCCCTCGCAAACCCTTGATGCCCTACTTGCTATTTCCTGGCCAGCCTTTAGATTGATGAATTGCGGAATTGGCGCAATTTCGACGAACTAAAATAGGAAAAGCGCGTAGGGATAAGTTCTGTCAGTCGGCGAAGGAAACTGGCTTTCGATCGCGGGCTGCTTTCAAGTTGATACAGCTTAATTGTAAATTTTGTTTCCTACAACAATCACAGGTACGCATAGACCTGTGCGCTGCCCCTGGGGGCTGGATGCAAGTGTATCATTACACTGCAATGGGGTAGTTTACATGATAAAAACTCAAAAACTGAAGACCTTGCATGTACTTATAAACTATTTTCGCGCCTAAAGGAGGAGGGCCTGAAAGTAATTGCCGATACCATGTCTTCATATTTGCAACGCTACTCAATTTTAAGCGCATATTTTTGTATATGGCGCCGGCATTAGCTGTTTATTTCCTGAGATATTACTGTTTCCAAAGCGGGCGTAATCCTATTGTTTGTATTGGTAAATGGTTGTTGGTTTCACGCCTTTTGTTGCTTCATTTGGTCCTTTCTACAGACAATTGCCGCAGGTTTTTTTTTTTTTTTTTTTTTTTTTTTTTTGGAGCACGACGCTTATCTCAAGAAGCAGTTAAAACAGCGGGACTTGTAATATCTTTTGCTCAATCAATGACTCAAGCTAGTCTGCGTTCGATCGTCGATTTGCTAAAACTATTTTTAGTGACGCAGAAAACGACTGCAATTACAAAACCGGACACATTGCAAACGGATAAATTTTAAAATGAGTTGCCTCACATTTTTCGTAACATTTACATTATTTTTTGCATTTGGCTCGACGACAAGTTTAAATGTTGTTAGCGAGGACAATATGCCCAGTGCTCCGCTACCTAATGGTGCAGCAGTCGATGAGGTAGTCGTCGAATCTTCGCTTTATATCAAACCAAAGGTAAATATGAGACCTCAAGTACGTCGTGTACGTAGTATACCCTTTGATATGCCTTTGACTAGCGCTTCATTGCTAGAACATATACGTGTTAAGCGCGTACCAAAATATCAATCACTTCCACCTCAATATGGACAGTCACAGGCTACAGCAAATGCTGCTGCGCATGATATCAAATACGTACGCTACGGTACAAATACTGCAGCATCAAACGCTGGGGCACAGGCATATAATACATTCGGTCCAAATGGTTCATTTGGTGCATCTTCAGCTGGTACAATATCGCAAGCCACCCAGATGGGCCCATTAGGAGTACAAAACTCTGTTGGCGCATCGTTGAGTCAAACATATACTCTACCAAATGGACAAACAATTAACTTTGCCAGCACGAATAGTTTTGCTAATGGACCATTTGGTAATAACGCCAATAGTCGCGGATCTTCGGTAGCTGTTAGTAAAACTTAAAGTCGTAGCGGTGCTTATTACTCTTTGTAAACAATTGGAAAGTATCAGTAATTTGACATAAATTGTGAAATATAAACGCTGTGCTACAACTAAAATTAAAAAAATGTAATAAACAAATGCGTAAAGTGTAAAGGGGATCAGCATAGCTTTGTTGGAGGCTACATTTTTGAAGGTTTTCATAACAATGGTTTAAGCGCCACAGAAGTAGATGCTGATCAATTAATTACAATGATCAAACATTGCTTAAATGAACTGCCTATTGATAAACCAAAAATGTTGCCAGGCGCTTATACGCCTCTTGTGATTTTGGAACTTATTGCGCTGGGTGTGGATATTTTTGATACAGCCATGTAAACCAATGGATGCGATGGAGCATTTTACAAGCTGTGTTCTTTCCATCAACTGTGTTAACAACAATAGGTTATGGCAACATTGTGGCCGTAACAACGGGTGTATGCGTCTTTTGCATTTGCTTTGCGCTGGTTGGTATTCCATTTACACTTACCATCATCGCAGATTGGGGTCGTCTCTTTGCCACAGCCGTCTCAGTGATGTGCAACTACATGCCGAAAGTGCCGAATTTCAGCAACTTTATTGGCAAGACATGGTTTTATGCGATTTTGGCGGTTGGATTTTTGGGTGTCGATTTGGCTGCTGGCGCCTGGCTGTTGCTGCTCTCGGAGGACGACATATGAATATCATGCTGCATCTACCAGTTCTATCAGAATACAAGCAACCCGATGATTGGAATTAATTTATGATGGTAAGTAGGTAGTAATGACAGCTAAAACCACCTTAATTTCAAATCAGTTAATTTAAAGGTGAAACAACGCTTAACAAAACAACTGCCTCACATGCTACTACAGCCAAACCACAGGAACATGCAGAACCTGCGCACAACATAACGGAGATTGATACGCAAACGGATTTCAAAGGTATGATGTTGAACTATATTCCCTTACGGTAATAAAATATTAGCAGCCCCATTCTAAACGAAAATTCCGTGCGAGTTTTTTCCCTTCTCCCATTCCTCGTATTTTAAATAAAAATTCCTTGTGAGTTTTTCCACTTCTCCCTTCCCTCCTATTCTGAACAATGTTCGAAAGAGAGAAAACCGGTTAGCGGAGAAAAGTAGGTATTATGAATGTGAGAGAGAGAGAGATTTCTTTGCCATTTCATAGGAGTTTTTTCACTAGTTAAATTAAAGGGAATGCATCAAAAATAGTTAAAGGAAACTAGTTCTTTTAAGAAAGAACACTTAATTGTACAATTTTTGCTAAAATATGTATTTACATTGTACCACAATATTCTCACTGTTAATACAACAGCAACAACAACCACAATATTCTTTATTTTAAGTCGAAAAGTATATCATAAGCAACGGAAGAGCTCTTTGAATATTCGATGTAGCCATCCAGAAATTGCGCAATGATTTTTTAAGAAGGCTTAGTGAGATTTTGGCATATGGCGAAAGGCGAACTCAACTCGACAAGGCCGCCAGAAAATTGCTTTGCAGAATGAAAGCAGGCAACTCCGGCGGATTTGTGTTATCCCGCCGTCTTCTTCTTATGCTCCTCTGTTGATATTGCTGTGGCACCAATTCATTACTCATTTCAGTGAATACCACATGAAATGCAATAATGTGCATTGTTTACACCTTACTTCTTAATTCCAAACAAATTAGCAACAATAATAAACCTCACAATTTTTTAAACAAAATAAGAAATGCGCAATGAAATTACAATTGACAAAACAGCTGACTTCGAAAATTCGAAATTCCTATTCCCCAATTTTCCTTCTCCCTAGGAGAAAAAAAAAAAAAATTGGAGGAATTTTTCCGCGGGAATAAAAAATCCGTAAGAACAAAATTCCGCGAGACTATTTAGAATTGGTATGTAGATGTTTTAAGACAAAATCATGATTATTGATTCACTGGTATTCTGTGGCAGATAGCTGATCTGCGGTAGGGTTCTGTTGGCCTCGTTCGTGGTGAACGAGAGCTGGGTTAGGGGATTTATTGGCCTCGTTCGGGGTGAACGAGAGCTGGGTTACGGGATTTGTTAGAGTGGTTGGGAGTCTTCCTGACCCTCACTGGAGGGTGGCAGTAGGATCAATTTCGTGATTTGTCTGGTGGTTTGTCCCCTTGCCGTATCAAGTTCGACGACTCGAACTCGGTTATCGGGGCCATAATGGAGGTTGGCTATCCGACCTAGTCTCCATTCGTTGGGGGGCAGATTGTCCTCTTTAATGACGACTAAGTCCCCCTGTTTGAGATTCGATTGTGGATGCTTCCACTTAACGCGCTTCTGCAGTTCGGTGAGATACTCCGTTTTCCACCGCTTGCAGAAGGTTTGATGCAACGCCTTAAGTTTTTCCCATCTATTGACGAGCGAAGCGCGATTCTCGCTGACGTCAATCTAGGGTGGCGCTAGTAGGTGGCCCCCGACTAGGAAGTGCCCGGGGGTAAGTGGCTCCAGGTTGGACGGGTCATTTGAAGACGGGCTTAGGGGTCGGGAGTTGAGACAGGATTCAATCCTGCACAGGAGGGTGCTAAACCCCTCTAGAGTAAATTTATGATCCGATGCGATCTTTTTGAAATGAGTTTTGAAACTCTTGACTCCCGCTTCCCACAGCCCGCCCATGTGAGGAGCAGCGGCTGGTATGAAATGCCATGTCAGGGTTTGGTGGGCGTACTTCGAGAGGGTTTGGTCGCGCGCATCAACGAGGAATGCCTTGAACTCCGAGCGGAGAGCCTTCGACGCACCGACAAAGTTCGTCCCGTTGTCGGAGTAGAGGTTTTTCGGGCATCCTCGTCTGGCGACAAACCGACTAAACGCTGCTAGAAATGCGGCGGTGCTGAGGTCGCTAGTCGCCTCTAAGTGGATCGCCTTAGTTGCAAAACAGACGAATAGGCAGACTTAACCCTTTGACATGCGGCACCCTCATCCGCTGTAAGACTTGATGTCAAACGGTCCTGCGAAATCCACCCCGGTGTTGGTAAATGCCCTGCTAAAGGTAGTGCGTTCCGTAGGGAGGGTTCCCATGAGTTGCGTTGGGGAACGTTTGCGGAATAGCGTACAGTCCTTGCAGTTGTGGATTATGGATCGGATCATGTTTTTGACCCGAGGTATCCAATACTGCGTGCGTAGGAGTCGCAGCATTAGTTGGTTTCCACCATGTATGGAAATGGTGTGGACAAACTGGACTAGGAGACGGGTGAGTCGGCAGGCGTAAGGGAGGATTATCGGGTGACGCTCGTCGGCGGGAACGTCTCTGGATGCGTTGAGACGACCCCCCACCCGAAGGACATTATCTTCGTCGATAAAGGGGTCTAGAGAGAGAATCTCGCTTTTGGTCGCGATGGGTTTCCTAGTTCTCAGAGAGCTTATTTCTTCGGCATAGTGGTTGGTTTGGGATATCCTGATGAGGCGGCTAGTCGTAGCCTTGATTTCGTCAGGCGAAATCTGGTGCGACTCTGCTTTAAAGGACGTTTTAGTTTTTGGATGGATTCTATTGGCGAATCTTATAACGTAGGAGATTACCCGCAACGCCCTTGATAGATCGGAAAACCGATCAAGAATATCCTCGCTATTGTTGATGTTCGTTGCTACATGCACTTGCACTCGTTTTTCTTCGATGTTTGTGTGGTACTCCTGTTCGCCTTGAGATGGCCCTTTCGCTTTGCCTTCTTGCAGCCAAGAAGGTCCCTGCCACCACAAAGAGTTGTCGACTAGGTCCGTGGCTGGAAGTCCTCTGCTGGCTAAGTCCGCTGGATTTGATGCGGACTCGACATGATGCCATGCTTTCGTTCCTACCTTCTCCACGATTTTCGTCACCCAGAGAGCTACAAATGTTGACCAGGAACACGGGGGTTTTCGAATCCATGCTAGGACGATGGTCGAGTCTGTCCATAGGTGCATGTTGAATGTGCCTAAGTTCAGGTTCTCCATCACAGCTTCCAAAGTTTCTGCCAGCAAGATGGCACCGCATAACTCCAATCGTTGTAATGAAATTGTTTTTACTGGTGCCACCCTCGTTTTTGCCATGAGTAGACTAACGTATGTCCTGTCGTTGATCTTGGCTCGCACGTAAACCGTAGCCGCGTAGGCTTTTTCGGACGCGTCACAGAAGCCGTGAGTCTCTATATCGTTGGTTGGGGGGAAGTGAACCCACCGAGGTATACGAATCCGGTTGATGGCGGGGTACTCCTGCATAAAGGTTTGCCACCGATCTAGAGTGATTGTGGATACCGGTTCATCCCAATCCGTCCCTTCCAGCCAAATGTTCTGCATTAATATCTTAGCTACGATGATAGCTGGAGCAAGCCAGCCTAAAGGGTCGAAGAGTTTGGCGATGGCAGATAGGATCGCCCTTTTTGTTAAGATGTCCTGGTTTTCGATTGGTTTCGCTATGAAATAGAAATAGTCGGAATGCGCGTTCCAACGGATGCCTAGGGTTTTTACCATGCTCGCGTCCTCGAATTCCAGAAAGTCTTCCGTAAGCCTGTGAGGTTTGGGTATGCCCTGTAGTATCCTACTGCAGTTAGATGTCCACTTTCGCAGAGGGAATCCTGCTGACTTTAATGCAGCTGTGATTTTATCGCGGGCCGCGATTGCTGCCTCGATGCTATGTCCCCCTGCAAGGACGTCATCGACGTACATACTGTTTCGCAAGATATGCGCTGCGGTTGGCAGAGACGCCTCGACGTCATCAGCAAGTTGATGTAGGGTTCTGATCGCTAGATAGGGGGCACAGTTTACCCCAAAGGTTACCGTGTTGAGCTCAAACACGCTGACAGGGTCCTCTGCTTTGAGTCGAAAAACTATTCTTTGGTATTGGGTTTGATTTTCCTTTACCCAAATTTGCCTGTACATCTTCTCAATGTCGCTATTGAAGACGTACTTGTAGAATCTCCATCGGAGGAGCAGTATTGTTAAGTCGGATTGAAGTACTGGGCCGGTGTGTAGAACATCGTTCAGGCTTATGCCATTGGATGTCGGGCACGACGCGTTGAATACGACCCTTACTTTAGTCGTTGTACTTTCCTCTTTGATAACCGCATGATGCGGCCAGAAGTAGCAATCAGATGATTGTGGTGGTACTACGGTGTGCACTTTAGACATGTGCCCTAACGTGACGTATTCTGTCAGTACCCTATTGTATTCCGTCTGTAGGGCCGGTGTCTTGGCTAGGCGCGTCTCGTTCCGATAGAACTGAGAGCAGACGCTCTTGAGAGATGGGCCCAAACAGACGGTTTTTGGGAAGCTTTGTTTGAATGGAAGGGCGACGGTATATCTTCCATCTGAATTCCTTTCCGTTGTGTTTTTATATAGTGCCTCGCAATAGGCATTATCTTCGGTCAGGGCCTTTTTTGTAGGTACGTTTTCAAGTTCCCAGAAAGCGGCTAGCTGCTTGTCTAGGCTAATTTCATTGAAAAAAGATACCCGTGTATTGGTTGGGTGAGGTGCATCTGCACGACCGGTTAAAATCCAACCGAAGACAGTTTCTTGGGCGAGAAGCGTATTTAGAACGTTCTTCCGTATACCTTTTAGTATTATCTGCGGATAAATGTCGCCTCCAACGGTCTGTTCCCAAAGCACCAGTGTAGATTCAGGGAGTTTTGTGGAGCATAAGTAAGTTATAATTGCATCCCAATTTGTGATGTCAATATTATGACATTGTAATGCAGAAATGCAATTGTTGATCTCACGTTGCAATTTTTTAATTGATGTTCCACACTCCTGCTCGACTGCCGTCAGATTAAATAAAATTTTTAATTGTGTGTTGACGAGGATACGTTTATTTTCGTACCTGTCGCTTAGATTCTTCCAGGCGGTTGCAAAACCCTCGTTTGTTAATGAGCACCTTCCCACTATTTCTTTTGCTTCCCCTTGCGTTTTTTGTTTTAAATAATATAATTTCTCGACATCTTTCAGATCAGTATTGTGGATGTATATCGCCGTGAACATATCTCTAAAGGCTGGCCAGGAAAGGTAGTCGCCTTTAAATACATCGGTGTCACAAGGCGGCAGCCGCATTTTATGTCCACGGCGCGAAGAGTCTTCATCCTTTGCTTCATCTTTCGCCGGCTGTGGGGTGATAGCTTCGGCTTTAGCCGCCACAGCAGACATGCATTGTAGGTAGCATGCGAAGCAACTTTTGTTCTTTCTTCTTAGGGAGCTGAGTTCCTCTTTGGACAACTCAGGATTGCTGAGAAGACCTTCATATGTGGATTTGGTCTTCTTCCATAGTGCCTTTAGCTCCTCTTGCAGTAGTCCAAGGGTGTGCTTGTTCCGGGATTCGGCCGGGGCAGAGTTGAAATCTTGCTCAAACTCCACTATGGAATCAGCCAATCTAACATAAGTCTCCATTGCTTTAATTAATCTGAATATTTTGTTTCTTTGAAGGTGTCGAGCTTGAAGGCAAAAGACTTAGTGGCGTTGGTGTGTATTCAACCGCAGAAAAATTATAAGAGTGTTTTGTTTTTTGTACGTAGCCCAGCTATCAATCCTGCTGTGATTGTGCTGTGTGAGTAAAAGCTTTAAGACCACACGAATTCTGGTCTGATTGAATGTGTTAACACAGATAGCAATCTTATGTGAATAGTGATAAGCAAAAAAATTAATCAAATGTAAATTTTGCCGTGAATGTAATGTGGCCAGTGATATGAACCACTTATAGAGATCCTCACGAGGATTATGTAAGCCACAGATAGAACTCCTGACGAGGATTTAATGTGTATACAGTGATATGGAAATAAACACAGATAGAAATCCTGACGAGGATTTAGTGTGTATAAAGTGATATAAATGTAGTGATATGCAGCACAGATAGAAATCCTGAAAAGTTCTAGTATGTGCAAAGTGATATTAAGCACAGATAGAAGTCCTGAAAGGATTTAATGTGTCTACAGTGATGTGCAATGCAGAGAAGAGAATCGTCTGCAAATATTTAATGTGTCTTAACAGGTGTGTTGGACACAGATAGAAATATTTTCCAAAAAAAAAAATTTGGCGTGTTTAAAAAAAAAAAATTAAAACGCAGATGGTAATCCCAATGTGGATATAGTGCAAAATGTGAACCACAGATAGAAATCCCAACGAGGATTTAATGTGTATGCAAAAAGTGTGATGTGAACGCTGATGAATATCCTCGAGTAGCCAACCAGGGTATCTTTCCCAACCAAAGGAAATACATTTTGTATATTCAACTTGACGTGGAATACGTACAATTTAAAATATTTATTAAGAAAAAATGAGAAAAAATACAAGCTATATAATATAGTGATATAGTTTATTTGTGATCAAGCCACTAGCCACCCAACGCAGTGCTAATTTTTTGGCTTTTGGTGTTATTTCAGCTCGCAAACTGATTACTAAAGTGATTTCCGTGATAGATACGCCAAGGCTACCAACCAAGTGAAAATATGGTTCCTGACTAGGAAGTTTTGTCAACGTATGTGACGACGAGGGGTACAATACAGTGCAGTGATGAGTGCGAAAAAAAAACTAAAAAAAATTCACCGACTGTCTGCCTTGAGCGGTGTCGAGTAACCCTTACCACTGGTGGGGGGAATTACCCGATCGTCAAAAGGCTATTGGTGTGTTTAAAAAACACGAAATTTAGCAATTTCACTTGCTTTGCCTTTATTATATCTAACACGGAATGCACTTTCCGTGCGTAAAATCACGCAACTAATAATAAAAAAAGGTTTTTGTGCAACCAAGCAACCACGTACGTACCTTAAGTTTTTATTTGATAAATTGATCGTTGGGCAGAGATGTGTTGATGTGATGGACTGATTAATGTGATGATGTGATGAACTGAGTAATGTGATGATGTGATGTTTCTAATGGATGCGATATATTATAATAATTTGATTGTGATGTTGTGTGATGAAGCTAATGGACTGTATGATATAATGGCTTGTATGTGATGCCGGATGGATGTGATGATTTTAATGTATGTGATATCGAAGATGTTTTTATTCGTTTTAGCTGTATGATGTGAGATTTGTGGCTGTATGTGTGATTCTTTGCTTTCAAAGTAGGCTGTATGTGTGCTCGCTTGTCTTGTGTTTTCGCTGGTTTTATGTTTATAGTACCTCTTCAAACTTTTATAATATTTATCCAAAATGTGAATTTCCAATAAGAATTTTTTTTGAAAAAAGGTGCTGATTTTGCTTCTCTCGGCGCGTAAGGACCAATGATTGCGGGGGGAATGTGGCACCCGTGTCGTGGGGCGCGATCGCACGCAAATAAAAGAAATAGAAAAGAGAAGAATTATTACCGATTCGTTACAATTTATTTATAAACAATAAATATTTTACAATAATGGTTTATACAAGTGAAGCACTCACAGACTTCCTGGACGTCAGGAAGTTTAATTAATTTCACAATATAAATAGCAATTCCGAGTGAATATGCCGTAGTGCAGTTAGGAAGAAATTAATCGAATTACCAAATGCACTTAACACGTTCAAATGTATGCCAGCGATTAATTGCAAATAGCAAGTTAAAAAAATTAAAATTTAAGTTATGTGACAATGGCTAGGAGCCAAAATTGTACAAAATAAATTCAAAAGGCAACTCAGATTTTTAACATTAATTATTTTCAAATCTTAATTCACTGACACTCGCACTGGATAAAATGGCTGACTTAAAAAAAACTCACTTTTTTTCTTACTCACCTGGGGCTAGCTGCTGGCTCTTTGACGTTCCAAATAGAAAAAAAAGATTTAAAAACGAAAAAGGTCCGCACCACCTGCCGATAGCTAACTTTCGTCGAGTTTTTCCCCTTTGAAGTTAGCGCTCGGCAGGGGTGGGCCGTTACCGGTAAATAATAATATTGCCAAAAAATGTGCATTAGGGTGGTAGCGAATATTTAGGCTGGTGGCCTAAACAACATTTCTTCGGCTTATCTGTTATGCATATGAAACAACTTACATACAAACAAACATACATGGATCAATGTCCAACTAAACAACCATATTTGACAAGTGTACCCAAACAAACGGGTATCAACATAATTTTTATAATTTTAATATAAATTAATTTAAATTAAAATATATTGATGACGACGTTTAGTGAAATATTTAAGATAGACATATTAACGTATACAAATATTGTAAGTGTTCGATATATAATTGTGATATTGATTAGTAAGGCTTACATATATTTAATTTCAAATTATGTTTTTTTACATGTTATAATGTTGTTGTTGATTGAAATTGGAAAAATAATTGAAATAAATGCAGTTCACCCCTGAGGATGCTAAGATGATTAGCGAAACGTCGGGTTGTACTAGTGGAGTCTTTTGACTTGCACTACAGCACATATTGGTCAAATTTAAGCCTAGTTTTATTAATTAATTTGGAAACCCGAAATAACCGGCTACAAAAAGATCATAATTTTTTTATTTGAAAAACAGAGTCCATCTTCCTTATTGTAGAAACAAGAAAATTCTTCATGACACTTTCTTTGCCGAGATATTCGAACATCAGAAGTAAGTAAATTTCGTTGTTTCTGCTTTGTCTTTTGATAGATTTAAGTCTCTAATTAAGTCATTGAGATCTTCAGAGTTGATGAGATGTGGTATTCCTGGTTCAAATTGAGGAACAAATTCGGAATGTACGGATGCAGAAGAACTCGGTGTTTGAAAGCTGCCTTGAGGGAATATTTGCTTTTCCAACCCAGGTGGATCAGGTACAGGATTTTGTTCCGAATGTGGTACTGGATCGGATGTCGATGTTAGTTCCGGATATATTGTTTTCCTTAAACGTTTCCCTTTCAGTGGTTTCACTACACAAAAATAGAAATCAGTGTCATGATTACTCCTTTCCCTTCAAATCCTCGGCACTGCGAACTTCATGGCTCTTTTCTTACCCTGGTACCAAACTATAATAAAACGTAAAGCATTTCATAACAATTTCAGTTATTATGCAATTATATATATGTAGATATATATATATATATGAAACAGTTAGTACAATAAAACAGAGAAAATAAACTTACGCTCCAGAATGCTTCTACGAGAGTTACATGAAACATGTGGAGCCCATTTTTTGTCCTCGTTTTTAACAGGTAGACCGAAGTAGGCTAGGTAGGTCTCGCAAATCCTTGTGTTTTTAGTTAAATCAAACTTTTTTGTCTTCTTTTAATACATTCGCCACATATATAGCAAAACGAATTATCCGCTCGTTTCCAACTTCGCGAAGACATCATTCCTTTGTGACATGCAAAAACATAGAGTCGCCCACAACGAGTGACCGATGAAACTACAGCTTCTTTAAAAAAATTTTACTTACAAAAATGCTATCAGGTAGCTGGCATGCTCAATTGCTAGGCCTGGCAATCCGTCAGTAAAAGTTTCGATGAGTTTCTTAATATGTACTTAACGCATTGCCAAATCTACCTAAAATCATGTGTATCTGGGACTTTTTATCTCCTTTTTACTGTTTCTCAGCCACATTTTTTTGTTTTTTTTTTGTAAGATGAGTATGTTGTGCTTTAAGTAGATCTTTTTTCGATGCATCGCTGCATCAGGTAGCTACCCGCCGCCCTCTGTCGACCGAAATAATGCGAAAGGACCTACATTAGCCTGGTGAAAAAATGCAAAATTTTCAAATCGTTATAACTTCTATAAAACCAAATATTTTTGATTCGTAATTGCATTTTTTTTTTATAGAGTTGAACATAGAATCCGAGTATATAGGGCAAAACCCATCTGCAAAAAAAAATTTTTTTTGTTAACCTGTGTAATCACTTACCTCAAATGCCTCCGACTCTAGGTCTATTTCCGATAATACTTCCACCTCTAACGTTTCTATGTCTAACGAATCACCTTCATGTATACGTGATAGTGCATCAGTTTCTTTATTTTTGCTTCCTTTTCGGTGCTCAATATAAAAGTTAAAACCCTGGAGCTTAAGAGCCATCTTGCTAATCGCCCACTTAAATCCTTTTGTCGCATTAGCCATTTCATATTGGCGTGGTCAGTTACAAGCTTAGATTCATGGCCTTCGATATATGGTCTAAATTTTTTATGATCAATACGACAGCGAAACACTCCAGTTCGGTTACGGTATAATTTCTTTGGGCTTTATTCTGTTTATGGGACATAAAAGCAATAGGCTTCTCGTCACCATTTTCATCTAGTTGACCCAAAAGACCACCAACACCGCACTGGCTTGCGTCCCATTGGACTATAAATGGCTTGGCGTAATCGAGCTGCAATAAAAATGGAGCTGTAGTAAGCTTCTCCTTGACCGTTTCAAATGAGCTTTGCGCCTCAGTACTCCATCTGAACGGGTTTTTCTTCGTCAGTAATTCTGTAAGCGGAAAGGTAAGACTTACATTCTCTGCGGTGCGTTGCATAGACCAAAAGGCATACGCGTGAACTGATACAATGGTCGATTGAGTACAGTGAAAGCAGTTTTTGGCTTAGATTCCGGCGACAAACGAATTTGCCAAAAAACATTCTTAAGGTCAATCTTCGAAATAATTCGTTCGGGAGGCAACCTCGATAAAAGTCCGTCGATGTTAGGTATCGGATATGCATCTTTAACCGTTAACTCATTTAGTTTACGGGAGTCTAAACAAAATCTGGCTTTCCCTGGCATCACAATTAATATTCCTGAAGACCATGGCGATCCTTCAGCTTCCTCTATAACGCCTAATTCTAGCATGCGGTCTATTTCTTTGCAGAGAATTTTCTCCATAGCTGGTGAAATGGTCTCTATGGAATGTTCAATCAGCTTTGTGGTTCCTAGGCCTTCTTTCTCAAATGAAGGAAAGGCGGCTATCGCTTCTGCTAGCTGTCGTCTCGGCGTCGATGTAAGCGGTACTACATCTGTCTCTTTTTTGTCATCTGCAGACAATTGGCATAATCGTGTATCTGCCAGAATGTCTGCCAGAAATCTATGCCGCAAATCAAGTTATTCGCTACAGTGGGTACAATCGAAAATTCAAAATTATGCTCTTGTTCATTAAAAGACAATCTAAGGGTAATAAATCCTGCTACCTCTTGTTTCTTCCCGTCGGCATTTCTAACTATCCCAGAAAGCTTCCTGTATTTTATGTCAGGGTTATCGACAATTTCCTTAGCGAGGTGTGAACCAATACAACTTTTGTTGGCTCCACTATCCGATAAGGCCAAATAGCTTTTTCCGCAGATCGACAAGTCAGCGTACGGTCGGATATCTGAACCATTAGCAACTATTGAAGATATAACATGTTTATGCATTTCCTTCTTACGCTGCCAATATGATCACATACGATTACTCGATCTTGACCTGGAACGTGACTGTGATAAACCTGCCTATATTCGAGCTCTCACTCGCTTATATTCTGCCAAACCGATATGATAAGGACGAAACAAGGGATTGTCTACATTTCGTGAAACGCACGCAACCGGACCAACGCACTCACAAGATTTATTTGACGGTATGGTTTTATCAGTAACATCGGGTATTTTCGTATAAACTTTCGATAGGGGTATACTATTATTACAACTCTAAGTCACAACGCTGTAGTTTATTTCCAAGGACGATAAGTTGGGTGTCCGTCTGTAGTCTGACGAACATCCCTCCTTGAGTTTTCCGACGTGCATTTTGGGCAAGATGGTTTGTAAGTGTCCGCTGCACCACAGCCATAAAAAAAGATTCGCCGCTTCTTAAAACAGTCGTGATATCGATGACCAACTTCCTCACAGTTCCAACATTTGCTTTGACTAGAATCTATTGCTGCAACATCCACCCTAGCATCATCAATATGATCTTGTCCGCCGTTATCATCATTTTTGAGGTGATGGGGAACTTCGTATATCTGCCGACGCATTGGTGTTTGCCGCGGTAGTTTACTGTTAAGGTCTCGAAAAAATTTGTTATGCCTTCGAGCCTCTCTTCTTAAAGTAACGATATCGCGCATGTCCAGATGTAGCAACTCGTGTCAAAGGTCAGGCTTTATATTTCGCTTGAGTGTCTCAACTAAATCAGAATCGTTCATAGGATGCCTTAATCTGTCACACATGCTCATAATGCTATTTAAAAAGTCATCAAAAAGTTCAGTCGGTTTCTGTTTCCTCTTCCTGATGTCATCTTTAATCTCCGAGTCAATTGAGACGCCTTTGAATTGGCGTCGCATCGCCTCACATAACTCAAGCCAATCGAGATTCTCGCTGTTTTGACGATACCGCCAAAACCATTGCAGAGCTTTTCCCTCGAACAAGGAATGTACATGCTGACATAAAAGAGTAAAATTTCCATTCAAATGAAGAGATTTAAGGGTATTTATCCGATATATAAATTGGTTGATGGATAGGTATGGCATCGTTGGAGCCACTGAACTTAATCTGTCAATTTCTTATCAGATTCGATAGTTTTGCATTTGCCAGAGAAATCCGGGATGTTTCCATCGATTCTCCTCGGCGAGGATTAGAAGGTCTATTTATAGGGCGTTCCTTGTACGGTATATCGCGTGGCCATACTGGTGGCTCATCACGACGTCCATTGGTAGGTGATGGGATTCTATCTACGTTCCTATTAATATTTAAATTTTGAAATAAATTTTGTACTTCATTGGTTATGGATGCCATGATTTGACCACGAAAATCATTCATGGACTCGCGTATAATCTGTTGCACCCTAGTCTTCGAGATACTGTTAGAGTTTGGTGGTGGGTAAGTGTTCGAATTTCGCCTATTTCTGGGGCTTGCCTGAGCTCCATGACCAGAAGCTGTCGTTAAGCGCCGTTGGCTTTGTGCTTGCCTACGGGTAGTACGCCTATCTCGCGGTATAGCGCCACAAATTGAATTGTTCATATTATCTAAATCTATCCTAGGGGAACCGCGCTCTGGAATATGAGTCACTGGCATTATCCACAAAAATTAGTTGAAAAAAAGAACCTAAGTATATGCACTCGAACGGCAAAACCAAATGTACAGAACTTCTCCAAGTTCCGAATCATAAAAAATATCAAAATAATAGAGTAAAGCTTCAGGTGCTATAACAAAAAAATTTTTTAATTAATTAATGTTTATTTAAAGTTCGACTACTCTGTAGGGTATAAATAGCTGAGATTATTATTTAAGTTTATCGACATTTGTCTTCGCGTTACTCCAAAAAAAAAAATGCTGGCATACGCTTACTAATACTATTTTCTAAATTCCTTGGTACTTCTCTAGCAAACTCCAGAAAGAAATGATCCTCAAGAACTTAATATGAATTTATAATTTTCCCAATATTGCATGAAGGGTATGCTTTTGATATAAACCACAAATATAATATATAAAGCCCACTTCGGGCAAATCAAAAAAACAAAATATGCATTGAGAAAGAAAAACGTAATAAGGTAAAATATCTATGCTTTTAATCTTTTAAAGAGAAGTTAGATTAGTGGCAAGCAATCAGGATAACTCAATATACTTGAAATCCAAGCTTTTCTATCCAATCTTAGATAACGTTAAGGCGAAAAAAAAATTTACTATACACTAACACCAGATTCCGAAATAATCCAGAAATCTACAACTCCTGCTTCTTTTAACCAATCCTTAGCTGTTAATGCAAAACAAAATACATATATACAAATATATGATAATGGGGCTTAGAAATCAAACCTCTCATGGTGGTTTGGCATTTCGAAATATTCGGGCCCCTCGGTCTATTTCTCGGTACTCGGTCGAATTCTGGCCCCACGTGGGCGACATTTTAGGCCCCACGGGTTGTTTGTGGCTACTCGGTTGATTTTCCGCCCCACGTTTGTCGCCATTTTATTTTCTGTAACGCCCTTCTCCTCACAATGCTGCTTAAACAAGATAAACCTACGAAGGTGCGTTTGGACTGAAGCGGGATAGCATACCTAAGCTCTGCTTCAGCTTAGCTCAGGGACAATTGCGTGGGTTTGCTTCATCCTCGCGCAACGAAGTTGTACAAAAAAAAAGAGGAATGTATGCCGTCTATAAAACTAAAGAAACATTTTGCGAAACTAATCCAACGAAACTAAATCTTGCAGCAAACAAAAAAAAAATCATTTCATATGTCTACTATACAAGTATGGGGATATGGAGTAAGTAGCAAAAACCGCAGTCGAGGGGAGAAAAAGGTAGACCATTCCCCCCTGTCTACACCAACCCAACCTGTTAGCCACGAAAGATATTTTGTATAGGTTAACCCTAGCTATACTTACTTCTGCTCAGCTCATCATACCTCTACATTTCGTCATCGACCAAAATAAATTTAGATCTTCATTTTAATATTCCGGTTTTAACATTTTATTCAATCCAAATATAAACTAAAGTTTAAGTCCTACGCCTACATCAGAATACTTAGTAAATTAGCATCCGCTTTTTGAATATTTAGGAATATAATTTCAACATTTCGCAAGTATCAAAAAAAAAAACTATTTGCCTAATATTTAATATTCGTAATTTTCCTTTTTCTAATTCAACACAAAAAAGAACGACAGCAATAAAAAACAATGTCTCCTTACTACGTCTACATAACATCAGTAGGTTCGATCCGAACACATATTTTGGTAATTTTTCTTTGTTACAAGATTAGGACAGATTACTTACTTGCATTCAGCTATCCCATCGATGCGACGGTGTGCCCAGCGACGATGACGTTGTAGATGATGCCTTCAAAGAAATAACAAGCGAACGACGTTGCACAAGAACAATCATTAAAAAGGTAATCACGGTCTAGGAGGTTGGACCAGTGCTAACCGAACAACTTATGTATATATGATTTCTTTTTATAATTATGTAGGTAAACAAGTTCCCTTTTTCAACCTCAAACAATCATATACATGCTCAAAAGCACACAAGGCCACATACGCCTCGAACAATGCAATGAACTATTGCGAATATTTTACATTACTCGTTTTCTCCTAACACTTAAAACTTGACATCTTGCAACTTTGATACAATTCTTTTTTTTTTTTTTTTGTTTTGTTTTTTATGAATACTACTTATATTTATTTAGTTGTCTCTACATTTCTATTTTTATTATTACCTATAAAGGTATTTACTCTCTTTACGTCTCTACATTTCTATTTTTATTATTACCTATAAAGGTATTTACTTATTTATTTTTCTTTTGCTAACATTTGTGCTGGCACTTTTCATTATTCATCAGTTTAGAACTCAATAAAACATAATAGAATTAAGGGCTTCTTACATAAGGTATTATAAATTCTTTTTTTTTTTTTTTGTAATAAACTTTCTAAATTTGTATTCAACAATTCGGAAGTTCCCTACGAAATTTACATTCCGATTAACCAAAGAGATTCATGCCTTTCGAGCTGTTTATCTTTCTGAATACATTCTTGGATTGCAAGACCTAAAAATGTTTTTTTTTTGTAATAAAAGAAATAAAAATGAGTATTTCACGAATAGCAACACTGGCACTATGGATTTCGGATTCTTCAGGGTAGGCCTGAGGAACATAATTTTGGGAATACGGCGTCAAGCGCGGATCTCTACAGATGTCTACGCCTTTAAGGACAAGCGCCTAGGTTGGCGCTCAAAGTCACTTCACCTTCATTTTGCATAATTATGGTTGTAACTAACGCACTTATTATTTTATTTTAGATCAACATAAAATCGTTTAAAGGTTTTGTTAGTTTATACTAACTTAGTGTAAAAATTCACCATACATCACATTTTTACTTTTTTGTTTGAAAAATCTTTTAAAATTTTTCTCACCAACATATAAAGGTTTATTTTATTTTTTTTTTTCTTTTTTTTCTTGTTAAATACATATCCATGACACTGTTTGTTGTACTATAAAAGATATATTATCTTACTGTACTAATGTAATTTCTAATAAATGAAAATGAAAAAGACGTTTTGAGTTCAAGTGCAGGCAAAATACTGACTTTTCTGCTGCACTCAACCTCAAGCTCAGCTCAAAAAGTATCGCTAACCTTGAACTAAAGTTGAACTAGGGCTAGCGGTTATTACAGCTGTTGGTCCAGCTTAGTGCAATGTTAATCAATAAAGAAAGAGTAGGCATAGAAGAATTTGAAATAATAGTCGGCATAGGTGACTTCACGTACACGCTACTTAAATATACTTTCTGGCCTCTATTTACCAATAAAGAGAACTATTAAATATAAATAGTCTTTGCCAAAAAAGTTTCATATTAGCGAATTAGGTATTTTGTAGAATAGGCATTTAAGTATGAATTAGGTGTTTTTTGAATTATGTATTCACGAATTAAGTATGAAATAGGTGTTCCTAAATTAAGTAAGTATGAATAAGGGTTAAACGAATTCCGTTAATTAGGTACACACGAATTAGGTAAATATGAACTCGATTTTTTTAAATTAAATATGAAGTCGGTATTCATTAAGTACATATGTATTAGGTATTATTGAACTAAGTAAGTATATATCAGGTAAAATGATAAGGAATTAATAAACTCCGGTATTTTCGAATTAGGTATGAGCGAATTAATTATAAGAAAATGAATTACGAATGTGTGAATTAGGTAATTACGAATTAGGTATTAGCTAGTTAGGATTAACGAATTAATTCCGGTAAATTATGAAGTACGGATTTACGACTTGGGTATTTTCGAACGTGTCAATTGACTATTAACGAATTAAACTGTACGAATCATTGCACAGATCATTTTGATATATGTATAGAAGTCTATATCTATCTCGATTAATTTATGCCGTTACGGATTACCGTTATGCGAACAAAATTAATATACTCTGTGAGCTCTGCTCAGCTGAGTATAAAAATAATTGGTGGATGGTTGACCAATGATAATTTTCCTAGAAAGCAAAGCCACAAATAGAACGCCAACAGTTAAAGTTCAAATAATATTGTTCTTATAATTCATCTTTGTTGCATGACATTAAGTGGGAACAAAAGTAACAAGTTAGGAAGTCTAAGTTCGGGTGAAACCGAACATTACATACCCAACTGTACACTCTAAATGCTGTTGTTGGTTGTTTCGTGTGCTTAATAGTGTTACAAGCTTGCGCAATAATACATATACATATGGTTCTATTCTGAACTAATTTTCGTTCAAAAGAAGCAAAAAGGTTACAAAGGCTAACACCAATGACCTTGAGCGGGTCATAATGCAGCTTTCCTTCAGATATGGTGATTTCCCTACTGTTTATTTAAAAAAAAGATATAACAGAACAATAAAAATACGATTGGTGCAAAACTATTTTTCGCTAAGATTTAACTTATTATTTTTGCCTACGACCCTCTTTAAAGTCATATATAAAAGTGGGCGTGGTCCTTAACCAATCTTATCCATTTTTACTAGAAATATTTCCTGCTATAAGGAAAATATATGGTCCCAATTTTGTTACGATATAATTTTTCTTCGAGTTATGGCTCCCGAAACATTGAAAATTGCTTAGACAAAAAAGGGGCGGTGCCGCACCCATTTTCAAAAAATTTAATGTATTACAATTTAGTGTTATAATTCAATTTAGAAAGTAAAATTCTATTGATACAAAGCTCGTTTTAGCTAAGATATAGCCTATTATTTTCGTTTACGACCCTTTTAAAAATCTTTTATATAAAAGTGGACGTGGTCTTTAACTCATCTCGTCTATTTTTTCTAGAAATATTTCCTGCTATAGTGTATATTTGCGAACCCAATTCTGTTACGATCCGTTAATTTTTCTTCGAGTTATGGCTCCCGAAACATAGAAAATTGCCTCCCTTTTTTTTGAAAATTTGAAATTTTTCCTATTTGTTGTTATAAATCCACTTAAGAAATGAAATACCATTGATATAAAGTTCTTTTTTGCAAGGATATAGCTTATTTTATTCGTCCACGACCCTTTGAAAAATCTTAAATATAAAAGGTGGCGTGGTCCGTAACCGATTTCGCAAATTTTTCTTCCAAGCATTCCTTATAGTAAAGGCAACCTCTCTGCCAAATTTTGTTACGATAAGTTTAACGATTTTTGATTAATAATATTTGTAAAATTGATTTAATCACAAGTTGGCTGTGCCACGTCCATTTTAAAAATTTTTTTCAAATTTTTATCAAGAGTCTCAATATCATGACGTGTGTACTTCAAATTTCAACATTCTAGCTGTGTTATTTACTAAATAATCAGGTTTTTTGTGTTTTCAAAAATGTTATATATATCAAAAGTGGGCGTGGTTATCATCCGATTTCGCTCATTTTCAATACCAATCTATTCTGGGTCCAGATAAGCTCGTGTACCAAATTTGGTGAAGACAACTCAATATTTACTCAAGTTATCGTGTTTGTGGACAGAAGGACAGACGGACGGACAGGCAGACGGATATCGCTCAATAAAATGTTTTTTCGATACTGATGATTTTGATATTTCGAAGTCTATATCTATCTCGATTCCTTTATACCTGTACAACAAACCGTTATCCAATCAAAGTTATAATACCCAGCGTACAAGTACAGCGGGTATAAAAAGTATAAAATAGGATAGGAAGAGGATGACCGTCTCTGTTCAGCGAATCGTTCATCGTGATGCTGTGTATTTATACATCCAAAGGGAGACTTCAACAAAACTGATCCCACATTTGTGCGGAGGCGGGGTTAGGATGCATTACTGATCGATTGGTAATAGGCAGATATTCTGAATCGGATAGTCTCTGATTCCTGTATAGGTCTTGACGCTTACATTTCTTACCAGTCCATCGGTGCCAGGGTAAACGCCCTCGCCTCGCCCCGCCGGCATTACGGGATACTTGGGGCAGTTTATGCGGTTATGCTTTGCTTAATTACAGTCCTTGCAACCCTTCCACGTGCAGTTCTGTGTTGGGTGTTGAGCCGACAGGCAGGATTAACAAATATTGAGCTCCTTTATCCTTTTCAGGCTATACTCCATACTACCCAATTTTTCACAGTTCTAAGTGCGATGGCTACCCTTGAAGTTCTAACAGGGATCCCCACCCTTACTTACCGAGAACGCGATTGTTTCTTGACAACTGGCTATCGACTCCTTGGTCAGCTTGGATCGCTTTGCTCATCTCTACCAATCATTTGTCTTTTACCTCGGGAGTCACTCGACCTACGCTTTTCCGAAGCCCCTGGTATGTCGGGGTTGTTCACTTTTAAGTTGCGCATAGCAAAAATCCGCCTTTCTAAAAATGACAGTTACTTGGTTAGCGCCGGGGGAGTCGTTCGATTCTTGTCCATTTCGCAGGCAGCCCCTCTCGATTTATCTAGCTTACGTAATATATAAATGGCCAGGAATTACCCCCAAGAGTCCGTGTTGCAATTAAATCGGTTTAGAAGACTACATTCCTGCTCAAATATATCGATAATTGAATAACTTACCCACTTGCCCAAACTCCATATTAGGTATATCGATGATCTGGTTTAGGTTTGCAATCACGATTTGGTATGGATTGTCATATGTCTCCCCCAACTTTTTCCTGATTCTATCCAAGTCGTTAATATCGCGGTGCTCGGCTTCACCCGAACATTTGCGAGCCTCGCCTTCTAGAGCTGATTGTAGCAGATCGATTTTCGTCCCTGGAGGCAGCTCGGTTGGCAAAACCTTGCTCAAGAATTGCGCTCGCCAGGAAACCCATTTTGTATAATTCCCATAAAAATTCCCAGTTTGAGCTCCGATATTTTGGAGCAAGGGACGATTATAATTTGGGTTGGCCGCGACCATAAGGACAGACAATTGTTGTTTAGTTCCATGGTACATGATCGCTATCTTGTTAGTCACTGTTTCATTGCGATCCCGAGAGGACTTACTAATCCCGGCGATTTCGGCAATGGCCAATTGTTTGACCTTTGCATGTCAATAACAGCCTCGTTCCAGACCTCACCTTCCGTCGACTGACACTTGACGTCGAAACGTTTGATTAGCTTGCATGCAAGCGTTCTGTCCTTCACCAATTTCTCATATGTGTCCGACATGCTGCTATTATGTTGCCTATCTGAAATCCATAAGTAAGCTCACTAAGAACTGAAGAAAACGATATGTTTCGGAGGTGTCGCTAAACGGAGGAGAACCGAGCTGTAATACCTCACACACCTGAACGACTCCCTGTCCTGTGCTATCCTGTATGACCAACCATTGATGAGTACCAAATAATCTCATGTACACTCTAAAACTTTTGAATGAAATTAATTTAAAACGGGGTAAATTCCTATTGAAATAATTTTTTGGTTTAAAAATGGCCATTTTTTGTACGTATTCATGTTGAAAATAAAATAATGGATGATATTACTATATACAAGTAAAAGTGTCTAAGTTCGGGTGTAACCGAACATTATATACTAAGCGCGAGCTTCAGTTGTACATTTCATTTCAGATAAATTACTTTTCTATATAACGTGTTACCGCCCGTTTAAAAGAGAAATTTTTCCCCATTTGATCTTACAGTAAAACTTGATAGTGAAATATCATTGATTCAAAAATATTTTTTGCTAAGTTATAGCTTATTATTCTAGTCTACGACCCTTTTAAATTTGTTTTATATCTAAGTTGCCGTGGTCTTTAACCGATCCCGCCCATTTTTACTAGAAATATTTTCTGCTATAAGGAAAATATGTGTACACAATTTCATTACGATATTGTTACGAATTTAGTGCAATTCCGCTTATTTACAACCTTCTACTAACGTTCGTATCGCTAAATTGTTGAATAAATAACTCTAATATCCAGTAATGCAAAATGGCCTTTATTAAAGTACTTCACAATAACACTGATACTTCACAACCAATAGCTTGCTTAAATCAAACTAAATACTGCTTACTCAGCTTCAACTCCTTTTATACTCTGTGAGGTCTCGTTCGAATACTACTAGGCGTTTCTTCTTCTAGAATTTACTACTTGTTTACCAGCTTTAAACTATAGATGCACGTTTATAGCTTCTCATATAAGCGTGTATATGTGAGTGATACTTGCACAAATGATTGCATACTTTTGTGAGTATCTCAGATATATTCATAAGTTTGTGCGTATCTCTCATAATGATTGATTTGTTTATGTATATACCAATGACTGCTTAGTATCGGCTTAGAGATGGTAGTATACCTTAGTGTTGCTAATATTCATCACAATATGTTAATTTTTCTTCGAGTTATGGCTCCCGAAACATATAAAGTTGCTTAGTCATAAAAGGGGCCGTACCACACCCATTTTCAAAAACTTTGGTGTTTTCCAATTTAATGTTATAATTCAATTTAGAAAGTAAAATTCTAAGATACAAAGCTCTTTTTTGCTAAGATATTGCTTATTATTTTCGTCAACGACCCTTTTAAAAATCTTTTATATAAAAGTGGGCGTGGTCTTTAATCGATCTCGTCCAGTTTTCCTAGAAATATTTCCTGCTATAAGGAAAATATATGCACCCAATTTTTTTACGATATGTAAATTTTTCTTCGAGTTATGGCTCCCGAAAGATAGAAAATTGCTTAGTAATAAAAGGGGCGGTGCTACGCCCATTTTTTATATTTGAATTTTTTCCCATTTATTGTTATAAATCCACTTGGAAAATGAAATAACATTGATATAAAGGTCTTTTTTGTAAAGATAAAGCTTATTTTATATTTAAGAGTGGGCGTGGTCCTTAACCTATTTTGTTAATTTTTCTTCAGAGCTTGCCCTATAGTAAAGGCAAACTTTCTGCCGAATTTTGTTACGATAGGTTTAACGATTTTTGATTTATGATTAATAATATTTGTGAAATTGATTTTAAAACAAGTGGGCGATTCACGCCCATTTAAAAAATGTTTTCAAATTTTTGTCAAGAGTATCAATATCAGCCCACACGTTTCAACTTTCTAGGTGTATTATTTGCAATTTATTAATATGGTTATTCTGGCACAACAATCTAACATAAAATTATTTTACAGTGCCAGTCGCTTATAACATAAATACGTTTCCTTAGATTTATAAGTATTTAATATAGTATTAGCAAGGAAAGAGAAGGGAAAGAGAAACAGATGAATGTAACAATGGGAAGAGTAGAGTACAGTATTAAATAATAATAATAACAACAATATGAGAACACGATTACATAAGTCGTGGCATGTTCGAGAAAAGTATAAAGAGGTAGGAGAGCTGTGATGCTTAACGAGTATTAAAAAAGCTAGTCACCTTATTTTTAAATTGCAGTGTACTAGAGAGAAGTCTTAAACTAACTGGGAGTGAGTTCCAAAGACGTACCGCATTAATGAAGAATTGACGTTCAGATGTTAAAGTTCTGTGCCTAGTGTAAACAAGCTGAGCTGACCTTGATGATTGTAGGAACTGAAGCCTCTGGTATAAATAGTTAGGTTCCTTTGTATGAATGCCTTTGTGTATAAGCAACAGTGTTCGGACTTGCAACAAATTATCGACAGAAATATTTTGAAACTTTTCAGCAAATGCAGAGACATGGTCAAGTCTTTTTAGCCCAAATCATATCTGCCAATGTTTTTATAAACAACATTAAGCTTGTTTTTACATACAGAGTCACAATTAGCATAAATCTCACAGCAATACAGTAACGTAGGTATTAAGTACGCTTTTGCAAGAAGAAGTCGAATGTGTAAAGGAGTGAAATACTGAGCTAGCCACTGTGTGCGAAGCATTCCATACACTTTACCAACTGCACTAATGATGTGGTTATTCCATGTCAGAATTTTGTTAAATACTAAACCAAAATTTTTCGTTGGTTCAACATATTCAATAACTGCTCTGTCCAACAATACTTTATCTAAGTCTAGTGTATCGAAGGCTTTTCTGCGAATAACAATACACTTAGATTTGTCAGGATTTATTGATAAACCATTCACAGATGCCCATGTACTTATTTGCGTTAGGTCAGAGTTAAGGTCGTTAATACACATACTAACACGGTCAATTGGACAGCACACATATAATTGAACATCATCAGAATAAATATGGACACTACAGTGCCTTAAGGTATTAGGTAAGTCGTTAACATACAACACAAATAGCAGATGGCCCAAGATAAATCCTTGCAAAACACCCCTGAGTACAGTTACAAAGTTAGACCTTTGTCCACCAGCGCACACGGCCTGAGATCTGCCAACAAGGTAAGACTTGATCAAGTCAATGGCATGACATGAGAAGCTAAACAAATTTTTTAGCTTGCGACATAGCAGCTCATGATCGACTGAGTCAAATGCCTTAGAATGGTCGAGAAGAGTTAGGAGAGCTAAAGTATTACCATCAACTTCCATCCGGATGCTTTCGATTACATCTAGTAGCGCCGAAGTGCAACTTCGTTTCGGTCTGAAACCGGACTGACGGTCAGTAATGAGTTTGTTATCATGCACAAATGACATTATTTGCCTATGCAAAATACGCTCGACAACTTTAGAGAGAAAAGGTAAGATAGCAATGGGTCTGTACTCATTATTTTTCTTGAGTGCAGGAATAATCTTGGTAACTTTCCAGCACTTCGGGAAAACAGATTTTGTTAGTATAGAGTTCACTAAGTAGGTCACATATGGCAGAATCTTAGGCAGTATTATTTTAAAAACTTCGCACTGATTTCATCAAAGTCAATGGCGTTAGACTTGACCGAAAAGATGGCTTGTACAATATCACAATCGTCAACACACACAAATTCTAAAGGACTGACATGAATATTTAAACGATCACAATAGCTATCAGAACATACACGAGGGTTTCATACAGGCAAACAAGTAAAATTTTTGTTCATTTCGTCTAAGTCAGCAAGAACAGGTGCTCTTTTTCTGGGTTTTTCCAAGCCAATTTCCCTTATCTTATTCCATGTTTGAGGCGAATCCATTGCTTGGCTAAACTTAGCCTTATAAAACAGAGTTTTGGTACTATTAATTGCTTAGGTTACGGTGATTCGAGCCGATTTAAATTGTGTAAGTGTTTCTAAACTACGATACCTCTTCCACCGAATATAGGCCTTATTGCGCACATATATTAAATTTTTAATACTAGTATTAAAGCAAGGTTTACTGCACCGAATAACTAATTTAGTTTTTAAGGGGACGTAGTAATCAAAAAGCCAGCCGATTTTATCTTGCAGGAAGCAAGTTTGATCATCAACTGATGTGAAACACCGGATGAGACTCCAATCCACCAACTTCACCGCAGAGTTGAGCAAATCATAATTAATTATCTTGAAGTCGCGATAAGTCACGGAGCAAGGTATTCTAGTAGTCTGGAAAACGTAAGTCATGAAGATTAAGTCGTGTTTAGAAAAACTAGGGGCAGACAGTTGGTTATAGTGGAGAGCTTTTTGGAGGTCACTCACATAGAATAAATCTAGAAGAGTGCTATTTGTACGGGTGAAATGTGTACGTGAGGAGGTGTTCACAGCATATAGTCCAAGAGATTCCATACATAGTTTCAAGTCGGAATCGTTAAGCAGGTTGCTGTTAAAATCCCCGGCTATTATAATGTTACAGTAGTTTCCTAGTAGTCGCTGAATAAATTGTGTGAAATCCAAAACGTTCACTTGACGATTGGGACGGTATACACATCCAATAAGGAGTTTACTGTGAACAGAAAATACTTCGACAAACACATATTCTACGGGGTCGCACTCTCCAGAAACACAACATAATCTACAGGACAAGCTATTTTTTACATAAATTGCGACACCACCACCATGGCCACAGCGATCAGCTCTGTACAGCTGGTAACAATTTACCCTCAACAATTCGTTACTGTGGCGAGACGTAAACCATGTTTCGGATACACAAAGAACGTCAATGGAAGAGCCCTAAAAGAGATATCTAAATTCATCAATATTTTTGTATAAACTTTGCGCATTTATGTGAATAATGTTAAGTCCGCTCGCTTGTCTGCATAGGACACGCAACATAGTAAAAGTAGCGTCTTTGGAACTCATAACGTTAAGAGACGAAGCCATAACAAGGATTTAAAAACAGACACCTGTCAGCTTGGGTAACGGAAACATTACGGGCTCTAAATATGCCATTGAGTGGGGGCGGTTGAATATTTAGAGCAAAACAGAGGTGGTTGTGGATATTATGAAGGTTTTCAGAATCTACACAAGGAATGCCGTGTACTCTGACTTCACGTGCAGATGCACGATTTTCTTCGACGGATAAACTCGCTTTGAAATCTGGGATTTCGGCCTCAAGAACCCCGATTCTCTCCGTTATAGTCTCCAGGCGTGTGGCTCTTTCACTCAACTGACATAAGGCACGTTGAAGAATATCAAACTTTTTCTCGAACTTACTCCGGGAAACCTCCATGATTCTGGTTTCAGGCTCAGAAATCTGTTTCGCAACCAACTCCCTTATCCTGGTTTCTGACTCCAGGATTTGTTTTGTTACCAACGGTACGGATTATGTTTGAAGATGAGTCGCTCATACGCGGGGTTTTAGGATCGGTATCATTGCTCATGGCCTCACCACGACGCTTCCCAGCACCAGATGACATTTTAGGAATTTTGAGAGTGAATTTTGAGAGTGAATTTTATTTTTATAAAAAACGTAGGTGACAGCCTCGTAAAAGCATTTAAAAAACACACTGCAGAAAAACGCACAGGTGTCGCTGTTGGCGAGAGTCCAAGACATACACCAACATCAGAGGTGACACACAGATGGCGCTGATCACAAGAGCTGTATAGTAGTTGTTGGTATATCGAGCCACCTGGCATGCAAACACAATACAAATAATTGGAGCACTTTTTCCACTTACTCGAATCTGTTGGATGAAACTAACTCCGGTATCAACTTTTGACGCAGTAATTACTTTAAAGCACCTTTGGTATGGTAAATTAGTATTAACAATACTTGTTTTAACGAAATTGCTTCACAAATGTAAAATTTCCGAGGAGCGAAAAAAACTTCCTTGTAGCAGTCACCAGGGTTGCCAACTTTCTAAATTATCAGGTTTTTTGTGTTTTCCAAAATGTTATATATATAAAAAGTGGGCGTGGTTATCATCCGATTTCACTCATTTTCAATACCAATCCATTCTGGGTCCAGATAAGCTCGTGTACCAAATTTGGTGAAGATATCTCAATATTTACTCAAGTTAGTGTGTCAATGGACAGACGGACATGGCTCAAACAAAATTTTTTTCGATACTAATGATTTTGATATATGGAAATCTATATCTATCTCTATTCCTTTATACCTGTACAACCAACCGTTATCCAATCAAAGTTAATATACTCTGTGTGTTATATTGGAAATGTTTGTGTGTAAAGTGTGTGCAAAGCAGTTCTGCAAAGTAAGGAGTTATCATTTGCATGTATATGTGCATAGGGAACTGAGTTCAAATTTGTTTGAATTTTTGTTTCCCAAATGCAATAAAAAGTTTTCAAGCTACAATGTCTTATGCAGTCCATTTTTCAAAAAAGCATTAATTGAGCAAATTAAGATCATTTTTTAAAATACAGGATGAACGCACTCAGTTTAATTTCAAGGCTATTGCTAAATATTTCAAGGAGAACAACGAGCTTCTTTTTAAATTTTATAAGGTACATACATACATAAGTATATACATATTTTTTAATATTTATACCAACTTTCACTTTTTCAATTCTTTAGTAAGTTTTAATTATTTTATTCATTATTTCAGTTTGGGACGGCAATCGAAGAAGTTGAAAAAGAAATAAAAGAGCAACGCCCTGTATTTATATTATAGGTGAATATTATAATCTTAATATATAAAAATCACGTGTCACAATGTGGACTCCTAAACTAACTGAACCGATTTTGAATTTGTTTTGCACCCGTGTGTAGTTTGATCTATCTTGAAATATAGGATAGGTTATATCTCAGTTTATAATCGCAATATTATTTTATTGCAAATTTTTTTATTGTTTATACGTAATAATAAAATGTTACTTAGGGGCCCGCGATTTAGAGGTACTATGAGATTTTTTTTTAAATTCAGGAGAGTCTTTAGTTGTTCCATGTGAAATTTTTAATCCGAATTTCAAAAGCAATGCAAATCTGCATTTCGTTTTAATATTATAGTGAAGTGTGAAAAATAAAAATCTATATATATAAAAAGAAAGGCTAAAATGTGTGTTAGTTGGTCGCCGGTGTTTGAAGAGATGCGTCGGTCGATTTTGTTCAAACTTTCACACAGGGTCTCGAGATATAGGCCGAAACGTGGACCCGAATACCCCTAGAATGCGTTTGTAGAATATGGATAACAAATGAAAGCTGTTGATGAGTGCTTTAGTAGAGGATAATTTTCATACGCCTGGGTGACTAGGGTCAGGAGCTATAGGCCAAAACGTGGGCCAGTGAATGCCTAGACAGTGCTTATGCAATATGGATATCAAATGAAAGCTGTTGATGAGTGCTTTAGTACAGAGCATACCACCCTCCGGGACAGGCAATAAGGGATGCAGAAGAATGAGAAATAATTGAGAGAAGAGAAAAGAGATAAGGAGATCGAGAAAGAGATAGAATGAGACGAAGATGGAGATAGATGAAGCGAAAAAGACGGAGGGAGGAGTGAATAAAAGGATTAGGAAAAAGTAAGAAGGGGGGGGGGGGCAGAGTCAGACGGAAAAAGCTTATTAAAATGTATGCAGATTGGCCAAATTTAGGGCAGGACAATGTCTGCCGGGTCTTCTAGTATTATATATATGTTAAACGAACGTATTTTAACCCTTTCCAGGGCACTATCAAAAATCCTCAAAATTAATTTTTATTTTATTTTATTTCGTTCATTTAAGTTATATAATAATTTTATAATTTTGTTTTAATAATTTTATTATTTTAATTTCAATTTTTATCTAATTTTTTATTCATTTCATTATTTTCTAGATACATCCCCAAAAGACGTACTTGAAAACATATCATATTTTTTTTTTTTTTTTTTTTGAAAGGAAAATTATATTTACACTAGAGAAAAAAAACGGATTTTTACAGATTTACTTTACTTAGTTTTGCAGCTACTTCGCTTTTATTATATATTAAATTTAGAATATCCCAAAAATGTTTCGCAAACGTGTGAATATTTGATGCCTTATTTTTTTAAATTTTACCCGTCCCAAATACGTGGAAAAAAAAACACATTAATAATATAGCAAAAATAAATACACTTATAATTGATATTAGAGAAAAATTGTAAGTTTACAAACGGCGATGGTTACTAGGACATATTTCTGAATTTCACTTCTTCATCAGCTAGCTTTTCGGGAGCTGAGCGTTGAACTCGAATCTCCAGCATTCATATCAGTGCAAGCCTTTTAGCTGCTAAGCCATATGAATGTCCCGTTGTTCGCTGTACAATTGGTCTCTAAGAGTTGCCTTTTTGTTTATATTCCTTTTGTGAAAATCGTTGCAACTGTAAAATAAATTTTAAAAAATATCTTAATAACTCAAGAATCATTTATACAGTTTTAAAAAAATTTATGAAATTAATGCATTAATTAACAAATTTTACTTTTTAATTGTAGTTTTGTTCTATGATGAATTTCATATCAAAACCGATATGCATTGAACCCAACCCCATTAGATTTTGATGAAATTATTAGTTTATTAATTAATTATTATTTAATAAATAAATATTTATGAAATTAATGCATTATTAAATTAATATTACTTTATAATTTTAGTTTTCTCCTATGTAAAAAAATATCTTAATACCTTAATGAATAAACAAATGTAAATAAATAAATATTTAAGTTAAACAATAAATTAAAAATTATCTGGTCTTTTATTTACAAAAAATTTTGTCCTTAGTGTTTAAAATCGTGCTCTTAGGGTTTAAATATAAGCAACTGGTGCCTACAATTTTAGGCGTATAGTGTCTAAAGTATTACAAATTTTTTGCGTAAATTTACGATTTTCGGTTAAGAATGTACATACTATTCATGTTATATCCAGGTGAGCAACAGAACAAATAAGGAATTGCAACACAAATGGTCGAAGGGGCAGGAGCTGTCCTATAAGGTACTTTTCGGCCACAGCCGCTATGTAAACACGAGCAAAGATGTCGGCACTCTTAAAAACCTTGTGATTTGTATGACAAGCATCCTTCAAACCTAGACCCTCTTTGCTACCAATCAAACAAACAGTCATGGGCAAAACATGCCAATATGACGAAACGATAGGGACCGTTATGTTACCCAGACATTCGAAAATATTTCGTGGATTTCATATGGGAAGGGTAAGTAGCAACCCTTTCGAAAACGTGTGAGGCGTACTCTATATCACGCTACCATGCCCGTAAGTGTGCACCAGAATGGCCATTATATAACCTGCGAGTGGTGTATCTCATTCAACCACCACAGCAACATACAGCTGAGCCGCCAACATGGTGTTCATATAAATCACGCGGGAGGTGTATCTCATTCGATGCCTCCACACCAACGTACACAGCTAAGTCACCAACATGGTGATCATGCGAGTGGTGTATCTAATTCGACGCCACCACAGCAACATACAGCTGAGTCTCCAACATGGTCACCATATAAATCTTGCGAGTAGTCACAGTCGTATCACAGAATAGCACATCACATCACACGAGCGATAGCGGTGAGTTATATTTAGCCAGTTGCTGGTGTGGATTGACTTCACCAGCGAATAAGCAGGAGGTGCAACGAATTATTATAAGAGCGCCTACACGAATTCGAAGCACCAGTAAAACACCACCACCATAAAGATCATCCCGGCAACGAACGACGTAAGCTCGGCCCACTTATTTTTATTTATATACATTTTTTTATTATTATTATGAATTTTCTCATGTTTTAATATTTTTTTCCATAAACTCCTTTTACAATTTTTGTTGTTATATCGGCCTACTGATTTGTAAGATCGCGGGTTCGAATCGAGCTCAAGGCCTAACAATAATTATTTTATCATTATTATTGTTATGATAAATTTTTTCTAAATTGAAAAAATTATTAAATTAGAATAGAAGAAAGAAAAAATTTAGACAACTGCCAAAGCTCGTTATATAGATCCATTTCGGGAACTGCTAAATTCCTTCATCGGCAATGTTTAGGCGCCACTGTTATAACCATTGAGCCGTCACCGCGGTTTTTTGTTTGTCTTCATTAATCCTACTTCTATTCTGGTTCTTGCTAATTGATATTCACAACACTGCGACATCTGTTGCAGACTGAATGTGAAAATTGGACTTGTTTGATGGCAATGCTGCCATAGTGTCATATTTTATTGACACTTTTGCTCCGTGCTCGGGGATGTATTAACAATTTTTGTTGTTATATCGGCCTACTGATTTGTAGGATCGCGGGTTCGAATCGAGCTCAAGGCCTAACAATAATTATTTTATCATTATTATTGTTATGATAAATTTTTTCTTAATTGAAAAAATTATTTAATTAGAATAGAAGAAAGAAAAAAGCTCGTTGTATAGATCCATTTCGGGAACTGCTATATTCCTTCATCGGCAACGTTATAGCAGCGGCGCCTAAATAATAATGATAAAATAATTATTGTTAGGCCTTGAGCTCGGTTCGAACCCGCGATCTAAACTCCTTTTATTGACTTTTTAATGGCCATATTTGATCCCTAACATAAACATTTGTGTACCTTGATTTAAGAGTTTTATGAATATTACCTTAACTTGTGAAGACCCCAAAATTACAGGCTTTCGGGGCCTCCACAAATTTGGATTTTTTATAAATTGAATTATAATTTACTTATACATACATGTATATACGCTTCCCAGCTATAAACTGAAATTATAATAATCTATATATATAATGAACTTACCTATTGTTATATAGATATACCCTTCAATTATAAAATGAATTATAAAAATTTATACATATGAAATGAATTTACATACATTTGGAATTAAATACATTTTAAAACATATATAATTATGACATATATTAAATTATATATAGAATAATGAAAACTTTTATCGCAGAGTGTAAGAACTCAAATAATTATACACAAGCATACATACCTACGTATAAGCAAACAAGGAGAAATGGAATTATCAAACGATAGCGAACACACATGCGTACAAATATACATTTAGGATGCTTAGCTAGCTTTAAGAACTTTTATTGTAAAATCAACGGAAGCCGACTCAAAAATGGTATAAAAGGAGCGGCAAACTCATAAGCAAGGCACTCTTGGCTTAGAAGTCGTAGAGTGAGCTATGCAGTGGGCTGTGTTAAACATCCACTACGGAGCAACTGGTGGTGTCAAACCCCAGCTGTTTATGCTAGGTATACCGCCGAGTCGTGTAAAACGTTCGACGATTACGTATTTTACTAGGGATCCGGTGAGTTGTGCCAAACGCTCACCGATTACGTATTTTACTAGGGATCCGGTGAGTTGTGTGAAACGCTCACCGATTACGTATTTTACTAGGGATTCGTTGAGTTGTGTAAAACGCTCACCGATTACGTATATATTATAGTCATATACGTATGTATATAGATTTTATTATTGATTTAAATAAATCTTTATTTTATAACGCTAAACCACATCTTTTATTGTATAGGCGAACCCATTCGCTGAGTTATACCCCAGATATAAACCCGACTAACGGGGTTCGTTACAATTGGCGCCCGAGCAGGGACCCTTATACATATAAGGGGACATATATTTCATTTCACCGGAACATATAACAAAACAACATGGTCAAGGTAAATTGGATTTATTATCTGAAGAAGGAAGATCTTTTGACATACGCGGCCGAGTTTGGATTCAACGACAGCGGAACCGTCGACGAGTTGAGGAAGGAGTTCGCCCAGTTTATTAACCAAAATCCGAGCTACGAAACACGTTTCGCAGGGTTGGAAACAAAGCATTCCAAAACAACATTAACCACTAATCAACAAGGTCAAGGCAACAGTGGAACCGCTTTCGGAAGTCGACCAGCAACCCCAGTCAGCAACATTGAAAGCGTAAGCATACCTACGATACCTCATATGACATATCAATTTTCAGGACAACTGACCCAACCTCCGTCTACCATCTGCGTAATGGAACGAGCACGAAAATGGGGAATTAAGTACGATGGCAAAGGTGACCCACTGAGTTTCGTCGAGAGAGTAGAAGAGCTGGCGGAGGGATATGAAGTGGACCTTAATTTACTCCCGCGAGCGCTGCCAGAACTATTCAAGGACAGAGCCCTGGTATGGCTGCGGAACAATAATCGTCACTGGAGCGAATGGAACAAATTTAAACACGACTTTTTACGCTTCTTCTTGAGCGCATCATACTTCGAAAGTGTGGAAGACGAGATACGTCAGCGAACACAACGACCACGAGAGTCGTTCAAGGATTACGTTTTGGAACTACAGAACCTTATGAGACACGCTAGCCTCACCGAGGAACAAAGACTGCAAAGAATATATCGAAACTGCCGCAGTGAGTATCAATTATATATAAAACGAACTGAATTTCAGACGCTCGAAGGCTTGGTGAGTCTGGCAGAGGACTTCGAAAATATCACGAATGGCAGAGATGCGCAAAGGGTAGTGGCAAGAGCACTTCCAGCAAGGCGTCCAGATGACCGGCAATTTTCCATACAAGAACTACCAGAGGTAGAGCCTAGTAGCAGGATTGGCAATGGCCATACACAACGAAGTAACCCACCAACAAGACAAACGTATACGAATCCCAGGACCGCGTGCATGCGATGTGGTGAAAACGGACATCGGGCCTATGCGTGCCGCAATGAGCGTCGAGACTTTTGTTGGGAATGTGGTCGGCACAACATTCTCACAAAAAATTGTTGCCGCGTAGCATCGGGAAACGACCGGAGACTCGACCAGACCCGAGGGGTGGGGTCTCCAACAATACAAATTCGGGAGGTCTAACTATTTTGAAGCAAACAGGAGGGCGCATTTTGGCCGACGTAACGATAAATGGCTGCAAAGTAACAGCAACAGTAGATACAGGAGCGACAAGGAGTTTTATGAGTGACACATGTTCGAAGAGATTAGGTAAGGCGATTTTGAAACAGGTACGAAGCCGAGTGGTATTGGGCGATGGTAGAGTCAGCACGATAAAGGAAGCAATGGTGGCAGACGTAGAGATCGAGAAAGAGAAGTACAACAGCGAAATACTCGTTCTTCCAGGACTAATAGAAGAAGTTGTCATCGGCATGGACATACTTTCCAGGGCAAACACATCACTAAGTTTCGGCGGTCACACGGTAACGCTACAAGCAGAAGAGGCAAGCAAAGACACGGCTATGTGCAGGACAATAACTGAGGCAGGCGAGCCTGAGGCAAACGACATGGAAGAACTAACTATGGACCAACAAAGCCCGTCTGAAAACAGTACAAGAGTTAAGAATTTCCTAGACGAACAGATTCTTAGCTTCGAAAATATGACTGGTACCTCAAATATCGCGGCGCATAAAATAGTCATGCGTGACGATCGGCCGATAAAACAAAGATACTTTCCACGGAATCCGAAGATGCAGGAAACCATTAATATGGAGATAAACGAGTTACTGGAGAAGGGGTACATCGAGCCATCGCGAAGCCCGCATAGTGCACCGATCGTACTCGTAAAGAAGAAGAATGGTAAGTGGAGGTTATGTATAGACTATCGCCAGCTCAACGCACGCTCAGTCTCCGATGCATACCCACTACCGCGGATCCAACACATACTGGACCGGCTAAGAAATGCGAAGTACATAAGTAGTCTGGACCTGAAAAACGGTTACTGGCAGATCCCTATGGAGGAAGGAAGTAAGCAATATACGGCATTTACTGTACCTGGACGCGGGCTGTTTCAATGGCGCGTCATGCCATTTGGGCTTCATTCAGCACCCGCAACATTTTCAACGGGCATTAGATCAAGTAATCGGCCCCGAATTAGAACCGAACGCATTCGCATACCTAGATGACATCATAATTACAAGTTCAACGCTAGAGGAGCATATTAAACATCTAACGGAAGTGTTTAAACGCCTACGAAAAGCGAATTTAAGAATCAACGCCGAAAAGTGGATTTTTCAAGAAGCGACTGAAGTATCTGGGACATGTCGTAAGCGAAAAGGGTATACACACGGACCCAGATAAAGTAGCAGCGATTAAGGAATTGCAAGCACCAACAAACGTAAGAGAATTAAGACGATTTTTAGGTATAGCATCTTGGTACCGGCGATTCGTACAGAGTTTTCAAAAATAGCGCATCCGCTGACAACTATGTTAAAGAAGGGTAACAGATGGAAATGGACCGAAACACAAGAAACGGCATTTCAGACACTGAAGAACTCACTCACCGAAGCACCAGTACTGGCGTGCCCAGATTTTACACGAAGATTTACATTACAAACAGACGCGAGCGATTTTGGACTAGGAGCAGTCCTCACACAGGAGCTAGACGACGGGAGAGCGTGTAATCGCGTACGCTAGCCGCCGCCTCAACAAAGCAGAAATTAATTATTCACCCACGGAGAAAGAGTGTCTAGCTATTGTATGGGCTATACGCAAAATGCGACCATATCTGGAAGGCTACGAATTCACGGTAATCACGGACCCCTTATCATTGAAATGGTTGAACGCCATCGAAAGTCCTTCGGGACGTATTGCGAGATGGGCGTTGGAGTTGCAACAATACTCGTTCGATGTACGGTACAGGAAAGGTAAGCTAAACGTAGTAGCGGATGCACTGTCACGACAGCCGCAAGACGCACAACTGAACAGACTGGAACACGAAAACGAAATATCGTGTAAATGGCTTGAAAAAAGGAAGGAGGAAGTTAAACGAAACCCGGAGAAGTTTCCAGACTACATAATTGAAAACGGTGAGTTATATCGGCACATAGCTGTTCAGATCGACGATCAAGACGCGATCCCGTGGAAGCTATGTGTAGCGAAACCACAACGCGGAAAAGTATTACAGGAAGTGCACGACAGTCCAAGCGCCGGACACATGGGTATCCGGAAGACAATAGCTCGAGCAGCCACAAGGTACTACTGGCCAGGAATGTTTCGCGACATAAAACGGTATGTACAACAATGTCCAACCTGTCAAATTTACAAGCCTAATCAACAGCAAGCAGCGGGGAAAATGTTAACCCAAATTCCAGAAGAACCGTGGGCAACGGTGAGCGCAGATTTCGTTGGACCATTACCACGTTCAAAGCACGGCAATACCATGGTTCTAGTATTTCTAGATCGTTTCACCAAGTGGGTAGAGATCGTACCATTACGTAAGGCAACAGCGGACAGCCTCATCAAAGCATTTAGAGAGCGTATATTATCACGATTTGGAGTTCCGAAGGTCATTATTACAGACAACGGTGCCCAGTTCACGAGCAGACAATTCAAGAGACTCCTTCAGGACTATGGAGTAAAGCACCAATTAACAGCACCCTATATACCACAAGAGAACCCAACGGAGAGGGCAAACCGAAACATCAAACGGATGTTGGCACAATTCACGGGAAAAGAACAACGCAACTGGGACGAGTTATTACCAGAGATAATGTTAGCACTAAATTCGAGTGTGTGCGAGGCAACAGGGTACAGCCCGGCATTCTTGGTACAAGGACGAGAGCCACGGATTCCTAACGCCTTATACGACGAACGAATATTTGGCACAGGTGAAGCCACAACAACGGCAAATGAAAAGGTAGCGAAAATGAAGGAGATATTTCAAATGGTACGAAGAAACCAGCAACGTGCGTCGGCAGAACAGGCACGACATTATAATTTGCGGAGAAGGAAGTGGAATCCGGCGATAGGAGACAGAGTTTTAGTAAAGGAACACCATCTGTCTAAGGCAACCGACAACTTTGCGGCCAAACTAGCACCAAAATTCAGCGGGCCCCATAGAATCACGAATTTTATTTCGCCAGTCATCGTCGAACTGGACAAAACGTTTCAAGGCAAGAAGAGAATAGCGCATCTAAGCGAGCTTAAACCATTCTATGAAAACAAGTTAATCGACGGAGGAAGCGAAAGCGCAACAAAACCCTCCACAGATGCCCATCTACATCCTTACAAACACAACCGAAGAGTAAAATCACCGAAAACTACAAAGGAAGGCGTAGAACGACGGTAAATCACAATATAAACAAGTTTCATAAATTTCAATCATTGCCCTAATAATTATTACAATTACCTCAACTTATTTTCTATAATATTATTATGTATTATTTTAATAATAACGCTCTAATACTCATAATAGCCCTATTTATGATGATAGTAATAATCACAATAATAGTAACCGTCACATTTATATTACCGGTAACAAAATTTTTCGGCAACCCTAATTTGGTACAAGCCAAAACAACGCTTATCTACTCCATAAACGGCATCCCCAAACAAATCACAGCCGACTAACAATAACAAGGAACAAAGAAATGCAATGGTACAACAACAAACAACAAGTGCAAACACGAAATATAAACTCAGTGGTACAACAATAACAAACACAAGCAATACAAGAAAGAACAAATGCAAGCGCATAACAATAGTAACTAACATACGTAATAGAAAATATCACAGCTACATGGTACAACAACAAACAACGCATGCAAGCACGAAATGAAAAGATACGGTGGTACAACAACAACAAACACAAGCAATACAAGAAAGGACAAAGACTCGAGGATACCGACAGCAACTAACATAATAATTGCGAGGTATTAAAGCTACAGTATAACAACAATAGAGGTCAAAGTAACTTAAAGAGGAATAATTATTTGGTGACAGCAACAACAAGTAAGAAATTAAACTCACACGTACATTTATACACATAAACATACGAAATTCTGCGAAATTTAAAACCTTTGGAAGAAAATACCAACACGGTTCGGGTTACAACTAGATGGTTTTGGACAACATTTACAGCTTTCACGCGATGACAACGGATCAACAGAGGGGGCGAGGTAACAGTCACGAGCCGGAAGTAAGGGGGGGATGTGAAGACCCCAAAATTACAGGCTTTCGGGGCCTCCACAAATTTGGATTTTGTATAAATTGAATTATAATTTACTTATACATACATGTATATACGCTTCCCAGCTATAAACTGAAATTATAATAATTTATATATAATGAACTTACCTATTGTTATATAGATATACCCTTCAATTATAAAATGAATTATAAAAATTTATACATATGAAATGAATTTACATACATTTGGAATTAAATACATTTTAAAACATATATAATTATGACATATATTAAATTATATATAGAATAATGAAAACTTTTATCGCAGAGTGTGAGAACTCAAATAATTATACACAAGCATACATACCTACGTATAAGCAAACAAGGAGAAATGGAATTATCAAACGATAGCGAACACACATGCGTACAAATATACATTTAGGATGCTTAGCTAGCTTTAAGAACTTTTATTGTAAAATCAACGGAAGCCGACTCAAAAATGGTATAAAAGGAGCGGCAAACTCATAAGCAAGGCACTCTTGGCTTAGAAGTCGTAGAGTGAGCTATGCAGTGGGCTGTGTTAAACATCCACTACGGAGCAACTGGTGGTGTCAAACCCCAGCTGTTTATGCTAGGTATACCGCTGAGTCGTGTAAAACGTTCGACGATTACGTATTTTACTAGGGATCCGGTGAGTTGTGCCAAACGCTCACCGATTACGTATTTTACTAGGGATCCGGTGAGTTGTGTGAAACGCTCACCGATTACGTATTTTACTAGGGATTCGTTGAGTTGTGTAAAACGCTCACCGATTACGTATATATTATAGTCATATACGTATGTATATAGATTTTATTATTGATTTAAATAAATCTTTATTTTATAACGCTAAACCACATCTTTTATTGTATAGGCGAACCCATTCGCTGAGTTATACCCCAGCTATAAACCCGACTAACGGGGTTCGTTACAAACTTTCAGTTTCTGTTTTAATATAAACATACTTTTTCTCTAGGTTTCACATTTCTTGTTGTCAAATTTTATAAATTTTACTTATACTCAATCACTCAGCACAGGAACACATTTTACATTAAATCTGTGCAAGCTAATGAATATTTAGTTTTTATTTATTTATTTATTTAAAGGCGACAGCAAACGTAAAATGGTCAACTACATGATAAAAATATTACATATGTACATATGTATACAGTTCAAAAGGTAAAATTAAAAAAAGGCGAAATTTCAACAATGTTATAGTAGAACAAATAGTATCTATAATAATACAATTAAATTTCTGAATATATAGCATGAAATAAAATAAAAAGAAAAAATAAAATCTTCTGCTTGTGGAATGCATCAGATTCCGCTCAGCAAAAACTACGAATGCACAAGTGTCCGATCGGCTTCCTGTGGGAATGCAAACAAGATTACAATCAGTATGTCGTCGGAATGCGGCAGAACTCCTATAGTATAGTGTTGTATGCCATCACAAAAAACGTAACATGACTTGCATGATTGGAATGCATAGGATTTCATTCAACTCGATGCCTGACCCATAAAATTATACTGCCGTAATGCATACGATTCCGGTCAGTATCTCGTTAGATAGCATATTAATTAACTTTGTTGGAATGCGCCAGATTCCAATCAACACAGTACTGTCTAGTTTATTTTTAAAGTTCCAGATTGAAGAGTCAATGTATCCACTCCGTGCTTGTACGATATCGTGTCTGGGTTTTATACGGGAAAAATCATGCCGGTATGTAAAAAAAAAAATAGATGCTACCTCTCAGGTTAGATAGGCGAGTATTGCATTACGTAAAGTGGCAAAAGTAAATTCAAGACTAATGCAGCTATACAAGTTGGCACTACAATTACACCATATAAACAGAGGGTTATTTTTAGAAAATTTTCAACGACAAAGGGGTAAATGAAAAGGTACATACTGTCTGGATATATCGATTTTGATTAAATAATTAGAGAAAACGGAAAGTTGTTTAACGGCACGTGTGAAGCACCAGGGCACTTTGCCTTTGTTTTTCTTTTCGCGTCTTTTTAATTTTTTTCTTTGTTTTTCATAAACATGGTTGCAGGATCACTACTGCAAGTGGTGACGTGATTGTAGTCGAACCACAAAAATATATACATAATAGTACAATAGGATATTGAATATGAATTTTTTCCCTTCATTTCTCCCTTTTTCAGCTCCTGCCATTAGAGCCTTGGTATCTGGTCTGCAGATGAGGGTAGTGAGATAAGTAAATGAATAGTAATATATATAATGAATGGTAATATATACATATATTAAATTGTTATAATCTCTTTTTTATTGTTCCTTTACCTACCGAAGTCATATGCACATAGCTTTACCTATTGCCTTGTATGAGCAGGAAAAATAGGTTTTTGGTAAAGGATGTTCCCTCCGAAGAGTATTTTAAAATTGTTTAATTTTTTTTGTTTCCTCACTTTGAAATTTATAAACTTTAACTTCTTTAATTTCTTGTGTTAAAGGGAAGATGATAAAAAAGAATAAATTAACTTGAAGATACCAATACAAATCACTAGCATTTAAGTTAACATAGAAATTGTAAAAACAAATTATCGTCACAAGAAGATGTGATTTCTTTGGAGTTTCAACGAAAATTGTAAGGAAAAAATACAGCTCCCCTCGTGGGTAGAGTAAGGTGGCAGGAACCGCGCCTAGACGCCGACGAGCCTCAGCCGCGCTTTCACCATGCCTATCCGCCACCCTTCTCGCCCCGGACTAAGGAGTTACATTACAACGCTTTGGCGACGACGAGAACAGAAGAAGATTTAATGATGAGCTGTACGAGCTTTATGCAGACATCAACATAGTCCAGCGAATTAAAACGCTGCGGCAACGCTCGCTAGGCGATGCTATGAAAATGAAACATAGTCACTGGCTAAGAAAGTATTTTTATCGGAAGAATAGGAAAGGGTGGCCTCGCTCCATTGGAAGGACCAGGTGGAAAACGATTAAAATTCCCTTGGTGTGTCCACTTGGCAGTTTGCAGAGCGAAGGAGCGACTGGCGAGGCCAAAGCCGTTTAAATGGTTAAGCTCCGATTAAGTAATAAATAAGTAATTAAGCTTCCCTCAACTACGAGTTATGAGTATTTGTCTTAAAGAACGGGACTCACGAGGAAATCCCTAATAAAGTCGTTCGTCGCCTTTTTATGGATGTTTCTGAGGGCCTTGTAATGCTTCTTTTTTGAAACGGCTGCATTTTTAAGTGCCCGACTTCTTCATCACGGAGATGACTAGTTAAGTTCCTGGGAATGTCCAGACTTCGGGGTTTTCAGCAGGGCAAGTGTTTCTTCAACATTTCATTTCTCTTTTTTATGGGCAGTGTTGTCGTCTAACGGTGTAGGCGGTGTTCCGTGGACATAAGAAAACATCCCTGGGCAGTTCTGGGCGCGGTGTTTTTACAGACCTCTAGTCTCTTCGTGTGTATTTCTTTAAGTTCGGCGGCCATAGTGGGGACGCGTAGCACAAAAGCGACCGGCCAATTGCTTTATAGGTGGTTGTAAGATTTTGTGGCTTCACACCCAGTATTTTTTAGTCTAAAACAGTCGGTAGCGTAAAGCCATCGACGTGGACTTCCAACATCGTTGACATTTGCCAAGTCCACGTAGTAAATAAAGTCGCCGATGATTTGGTCGGTGGCAATGTCAGGTTTTGCGAGTGAATAAGTTGTAAAGATCGGGGAGATAGTTGTTTATTTTATTACGTAGCTCATCGATGGATGGGCTGGGACCTGTAGCCATTATCGTGCAGTCATCGGCGTATGATACAATGGTAACTTCTTCTGGTGGCTAAGCGCGTTTCGAAGTTAAAGAGCGGTTCGACACCACCCTGTATCACCACTTGTTTAGTTCTTCTGGATTTAGATGTTACGTTTCTGAACTGAACAGATGCCTGCCGACCACACAGGTATTAAGAAGTCGACCTTTTGAGCATGGGAGAAAGGGTGAACACTTCGATGTCATGCAGTAACGTGCCGTGGCAGACAATATCACAGGCTTTTGAAAGCTACGAATACTGTTCTGTGATGGTCAGTGCATAACTAATTTGTGTGCTGGTGACCTTTATTGCGGTGGTAGTGTTATGCCATTTTCGAAGCAATGCTGATGATTGGCAAGCCGCAAGTTTGCGGTGAAATAAGGAAGCAGGACGAATCCAGGTGTCTTGGCTACTGGCAATAGCAGAGATATTTGTCAGTACGAGAAACCTACGTAAGTTTGTTTCCCAGGCTTAAGTAGCGGCACCACCCTCGCCATTTTTCATTTTTCCGGGTTGACGAAAGTGGAAAAAGACAGGTTGAGGATGAGTGTTAGATATTATATGGATGGATTATTGTGTTCGGTGACTTCTTCATTCTCTTTGGCGGTGATGGTAATAGGTGACGCGCTGTGTTTATGCTAGTGTACGCGTCTGTTGGCCCGCCACCTAGATTTGTCAAATATGAAATGCCGCTTAGATTTGTCGAACATGGAAAGCATTACATATTAACCGCAAACAGCGCTCGAGCATCCAAAGCACTATTTCGCCAAAGACGATAGATAGTTTTTATTGTGCTTAGTTGCTGAGAGTTTTACAGCTGACCAAAGTTAACCTATACCAGTAGAGAGGTTGCAATTCTTTAGGTGTTCTTCTTATTTCTCCCGCTTATGTGTGTCTACGAGCTGTTTGATGCGCTGGTTTATGTCCCTAATATGAGGATCGCCAGGGGTTTGCTTCTTAATGAGGTTACGTTCTCTCGCTAAATCTGCGGCCTCCGTTGCAAAATGTACGTTGCAAAAGGACGGGCCCTTGACGGACATCAATCGGTATTGAGATGGCAGCGCAGAAATTATCTGTGTATTATTTATATATTTCCTTCGCTTGGCCAAGACCAACTGGGATCGTCAAGGCAGGAAGAGTATTGGGCGGATGTCGTAAACATATATATCCTGTATTGAAAGACGGTGCATTAAGTAGTTGGTACTAAGATTCAGTGTCCCTGCCACCCTAGTGCGCTAGTGCTGGATTGAGGTGAAGAAGATGGTGGACACGGGCTGGTGCTCACCATTGCGTCTGTCCACTCCGCGGAGATTGTAGTGATGGGTTGGAACAGCCGTGTGGCCTGGGAGCTGCTAGAAGATAACGAGGGGTGCCAAGGGGGAGAATACGAGACACCACGGAGAGCGAATAGCAAGAAGAAATTACTGGGTCGACGGATGTTGCGATCTAGTCCAGAACACCCCGTACGAGGTAACCTTATTTAGCACGTGACTCACGGGCACAAGTATGCTTGTCCTAAAAAGATTCGTTTCCGGCACAACCAGCAAAACCATTTCTGTGGACCGGGGCTCGTTCCAAGATCTGGAAAGGAAGGATGACGATTTGTGGGAGCGACGCAAAAAATTTAATGAGGTTACACTGAAATTACACCCCTTCGTTGGAAAAAATCCCGTTATCGCTCCGGTACATAGATCCGGCCGTGGGAAGCGTTCAACACAATATCTTCATCGACTTTTCATTTACGAGCTGAGGAACTTTTCACGCCAAGCCCATTTGTCAAAATTTTACAAAATTTCTATTTCTATTCACATATAAAGTTTCTCACTTTATTGGTCTTTGTTATTAAATTATCGTATGCCGTATAATTGTGCGTGGTTATTTTCCGATTTTGTCAATTTTCTGTGCCAATCTATTCTGGGTTACGATAACCCAGTGTACGAGGCTTCGTAGAGATATTTAAATTTTTACTCAAGTTACCCTGCAAACGGGCAGATGGATAGACACAGCTCAATCAAAATATTTTTTGATATATTTTGATACAAGGAATTATATATATATATATATATATATATTCCTGTATGTCAACTTCATCAAAAACAAGGACTTATGTTATAAAATAACTCCGTCCTCTTGGCAAATACTTTAAGATTTCTAGGACCTCTGCAACTTACTGAATTTAGATCTGACTGTTGTATTACATCCATTAGCTGGAGTCTTAGCCTGGCAAGCGCAGGGCGTTAACACAAAACGTGCTCGATCGTTTCCTCCTCCAACCCGCACTTCCTGCACTTGCTAGCACTGACCAAGCCTAATTTAAAGGCATGTGACGCCAGAATGCATTGTTCAGTCAGAATACTCGTGATGAGTCTCCAGTCCTCACTTTTTTAATTATAGCGTAACTTTGTTAGCTTAAAGTAAATCTCGCCCAAGCTTCGAGGAATGTACCCTTTAAGCTAGTTAATCCGTTTTTTATTCCCATTAATTCCCGTTTGTACTGGAACCCAATAAAAATGTATTATTTTCCCTGTGCCGATAATTTCCAGGGATTGCTTACACTCTAGCACACTTTTAGATGATTTGCTTTGCGAGATTATTGCTTTAGGTGCTGCTTGGCTGTCAATATAAAAGTTTATGCGGCTGCAGTTTAAGCTTTTTTCTTCAAGTGTTTCTGCTGCTTGTGTTATGGCTACATCTTCCACCTTAAAAACGCTACAGTTATCTGGCAGCTTGTTGGATCTGTTTTATTGTGGCTATTGTGGCTCTAAGATCTTATTTGTAGCGCAGATACGGTATCAGGTAGTCTGTTTGTCCGATAACACTAGTCAACAAGAGAAATTACTTTGAAGTCTAACTATTTAATTCCGATGTATTATGGCCCCTAAGTACAAAAACACCCATAATTAAAAATTCTATGGATACGACATTTTTTTTTTCTTTTTCTAAAATCACCAATTTTCACAGAGGTCATTCCATTTATTTTATCATATCTTCGAAATTACTTATCTAAATTCGTTGAGAGAAACACCAGTGGATTCACCGCAAAATTTTCTTCTAGTCTTGATAAGAAAATTTGTTTATATTATCGACGGTTGTGGAGTTATTCACATAAAAATGTAAAAAAAATTTTTTTTTGCAAAATCGAACATTTTTTTATTTTTCAAAAATTAATAAAAAATTAAAAACTTACCATTTTTATTTCACGGTCTTAAAAATGTAAACATTATAAATAATTGAAACCTTATTTCGTGAAAATACATGATTTTATTGACAATAAAGTGAAAATACCCAATATAGCGAAAATTTTGCATATAAAGCCTATTATTGTTTTTGACAAACATATTACTTAGGTATGACATTTTGCGCAACTTTGTCTTTTTAATGCCCCTATTACCGTTTACAACTCAACTCTGGTTGGGTCGAAATTTCGCAATTTGGTATTACAGATTACAACTCAAACTGTCAAAAAAAATGTCGAGTTGTCTAGTCCAGCAACTTTTTGTGGCATTACCGTTTACAACCTTGTGTTAGTGTAGTTGTCAAAGACGTCAAAATCTTACAACTGATTACTAGCAGTTGTCTCATACAATTTTGCAGTTGTTTTGAAAAAATTTTATGTTTTAGAAGACGGTTCACCACCTAATTTTTAACAAAAATTTTGAAAGTTGGTGAAACGTTTCGACTTCGGACTTAAGAATACAAAAATTAATAATTTAATTTTTAATAAAAACTAATTTCATGTGGTTGCTGTATTTTGCCAGATTTTTTGTACACTTTAATGCAGAAAGCCGTTGACCAGGGTTATTTTTACAAATCGCGGCCAACGCAGAAAGGTGTTCTGTTCAAAAAAACTATGGATCGGGCCTCATATTTCGGACCCTCTCGGGGCCATTTTATGGGTTTTTGTAAATATCTTTCGATAGAAATAAAATGTTTAATTTCCGCTCTCGGATTCTTAAAACGGATGGCGAAACTTGTCTTTTGATACCACCTTTGATACTTTTTGAAAAAAATTAGATGAGGCACCTTCTTGCAAAACGTTGCCGGAAAAAAATTAAAAAAAAAATGGAAAGTGAGTAATTAAACCTTTTTTAAATTCATGTAAACAATCTTTATAATCAGCAAATTTGTACACATTTATAGAAAAAACAAGTTTTCAACCAAAGATTACATTGAACATCTTTTTGACCTTCTGAAGCGGTATCCCGAAGTTGGACGAGGCAAGGCGCAGTTCGGATGCAGCCAAAATAGGTGAAATTATGCGAACGTGAGTCCCATTGATACTAATTACTACTCCTGGGAATCCTGTTTTAGAGTAAAATACAATTTTTGCTGTTTGGGTTTTAATCCACTTCGCACAAATATGCTCCTCAACAATATCTAAAACCAGTCCAACACCAATATCATTTCCACACAATTTTTGATAGCTGCCATCAGCAAGAAATCTGAGTGTGGCGCATAATTTTAAAATAGGGGTAAAGCCTTCCGTCGAATGCGTTTGCGGAAATTGTCCTTAATTGTGTTTAGTAATGAGCAAAATGCTTCCTTTCAAACCTGCAAAATAACTTCATTTGAAGCTCATCATTTGTCACTTCAACATTTTCTTACTTGGTGCTTGGTAGTTCCAAGGGATTGGAATGATCACGCGAATGTTTTCCGTATTCGCGACATGTGAATCACCAACATTTTCGCCATTATAAAATCGATTTCATATAATATTAATAACAAAATCACATTTGGAAATGCTTAAATTTCCGCTACAAATTGATCAGCTGTTCATTTATCTGTCAAATCATCACTTTCTGAAGTTGGGAACTCAATTCAACTTCAACTGAAATAAGTTGTAATTCGTAATACCAAACAGGAGTTGAGTTTTCTTAAAGTTGAGTTGTTTTAATTACAACCCAACTAAGTTGAGTTGTGAACGGCAATAGGGGCCTAAAACTTACTACAGGCATCGCCAGAAATGAGAAAACTCCATAATGACACTCAAGAAATTTTTCCCGGTCAATTTTTCTTAAGGCGAAACGCAGATCATAAGATAAAATGTCTCATACTGTATGGAAAATTTAAGTTGCCAACGCGGGTTTTCGTAAGAAAGAAGTATGGTCAGGCCCTGCAAGAGGGGAGGAGGAATGGGGGGATTACCCCCGCGCCCAGAGTTCCTGAGGGGGCCCGCGATTTAGAGGTACTAAGACATTTTTTTTAATTCATTAGAGTTTTTTGTTGTTCCATGTGAAATCTTTAAAAGCCGAATTTCAAAAGTAACGAATATCTGCATTTCGTTTTAATATTATAGTGAAGTGTGAAAAATAATTTGAAAAGTCCTTTTCCTTAAAATTTATGAATAAATATTTCATTTGGCAGCTGGCTTAAAACGAGTTTTTAGAAATTTGTGCAAAACACGTGAGGGAAACTATATTAGATCAACGCAAGAAAGTATTTTGCTATTATCGTTGATGCTCCGTCTGATGCTAGTCATGTTGTTCGTTTTGCGCTATCTCCATTTCAATTCGAAAGCACCAAATTTTACAATTCAAGAACGGTTTTTGGCTTTCGTGGATTGTAACCAAAAACTGGTCAGGAAGTCGCTTACTTAATTTGCCATACTCTAGGTAAACATCAAATCCCATTAAAAGATTGTTGTGCACAAGGATACGATAACGGCGGCAACGGAGCACAACGTCACATTCTCGACAAAAACTCGAATGCTGCATACTCGTCTTGTGCAACCCACATTCTCAATTTATGTGGTGTTGATGCTGCAGCATGTTTTACGGCTGCAATTACTTTCTTCGGAGTTGTACAAAAATGTTTAACTATTTTCAGCAGAAGTCCACAACGATGGGGCATCCCCAAAAAAAAATGTACCGAGCTCTCTTTACATTCTTTCAGACTGGTCGGCTAGAATTGAGGCAATCAGACCATTCGCAAACCATGTTCCAGGATTAACACAAGCACTAAACACATTACTTAAGCTAAATTCGACTGCACAAGGATACGGAGATGTTACCGGCATTCTAAAATACATCAACAAGTTCGAATGTATCTTGCTGTCCTCAATTTGGTTCAAAATACTGACTACCATTGATGAAAGAAACGTCGTACTCCAAGCTAGAGACGCCACCATAAATGTTGAGGTCCGACATCTAGATGCCTTACTAACTGATTTGAAGTTGATCAGGAACCAATGGGATACAATTTTAACGATAGCAAAACAGTTGCTATTCAATTGAACATCTCGCCAAAGTTTCTGGACATTCGAAAGAGAAACCCCAAACGACGTTAATAGAAATGAGTTAATGGAAATGAGATGATCCAGGGTCTGATTTTAAAAACAATACCCTCTTGGTGATCATTGATTCGATAATCACTGACATTACTGAACGATTTGCAGCTATCAGAAATTTGAGCGAAACGTTTTCCTTTTTGTGGCAATTTGAAACATGGATGAAACTACGGTTCGGGCGAGCGCAGCAAAATTTGTCGAAAAATACAAGCCGGACTTTTCCCAAAGCTCAGAATGCGAAATAATTCAATTCAAACACATTTTCGAAACAAGTTTTGATAAAGGTCTGTCACCATTGGAATTGCTAAATGCCATCTATGTTCAAAATCTGTATACAACTTTCCCCAACATTTGTGTTGCTTTACATATCTTTTGCACTATACTTGTCACTCTAGCTAGTGCAGAACATTCCTTAAGCGTTCTTTCAAGAATCAAAAACTTTCATAGAACGTGTTCATCTCAAGAGCGAGTTTTAGGACTTGCCATGCTTTGTGTTGAATCCGTTTTGGCAGGACAGTTCAATTTTGATATTATTATAAAAAATTTGGCAGCGAAAAAAGCAAAAAAAGCCGCTATTTGATATCCGAACCTTCTATATTGAATAATTAAAATTTATAATCACCATTATATTTATAAGAAAGTTACTAAAATGTTACCAAATAACTGGAAACAATTATTTGAAACAATATGTGGCTGTTAAAAGAGAATTTTATTTCTACGTTATGCCTATATGACACTACTTTTATTATGTCTTGGATTCCAAACAAGAAAAACTGACGAAACTTTATCGGAACTTCAAAATACAAAAACAATGTCTCCATGAGAAAACAGGACCACTATTCCCCTCAAAATTAGTGAGTTTGACATGTTTTTGTTTATGTTTTAAATTTTATTTTTTATTAACATTTTTAACAATAAAAACAATGCAAATAAGACGGGAAAATGACTTTAGTCTTCGATGGTTCACTTTTTTCTCAAGAAAGTTGATTTTAGTTGTGTTTTTATGCACGAAATTTTGAAACTAAAAACGAAATTTTCATTTGTCAGAAAAAGTAAAGAAATACGGCCGAAAGTAAAAAAAAAAACTATCGAAATGCAAACTGGTTCATTGTATCTTTCTTGTATTTCGTAAATTTTTTGAAATATAGTTTACACACTTACACCAGTACTGAAACCGTATTAGGAGTGAGAGCGACAAAAAATATAAGAGAAAATACAAGAAAAATACATAGGAAATAAAGTAGTGTCATATAGGTATTACAATAATCTAGTATAAATAGTAAATATTGTGTTAATTTTATTTTCAGCTCTTAGTCCAAAAATCATTTAGTTAATGTGGCAAAAAATTTTTTTTTGATGTAATCCATCAATAAGGATTCATGAATCAGACGTGGATTTTTTTATAGGGGTCCGTAAATTTTTTAGTCCCGGGCCCGGATTTTGTCTCTACGGCCCTGAGTATGGTCATATATATTTGTAATCAAATATATACAACTTTTTCCTTGAGACATTTCTTGCGATGTTCTTAAATCATAAAAACAAAAAAATCAAATTATCACTCCGTCATAGAAACTGTTATACCTACCTACTGAACATCCCAGCCTGCACAGGCCTTTTCCCATAGCATAAGAAGTTTTTTTGAAAACCCCTTTTTTTCAAACCCTTTCGCAGGTAGTGGTTAAAAAATTTACAGACTCATTGGATGCCTGCCCTGTATGGTATAATGTCGCCGATTGTGACAAACTTAACGAAAAACAAGTAAGGAAGGCTAAGTTCGGGTGTAACCAAACATTACATACTCAGCTGAGAGCTATGGAGAAAAAATAAGGGAAAACCACCATGTAGGAAAATGCACCTAGGGTAACCCCGGAATGTGTTTGTATGACATGAATATCAAATGGAAGGTATTAAAGAGTATTTTACAAGGGAGTGGGCCATAGTTCTTTTCGAGATATCGCCATAAAGGTGGACCAGGGGTGACTATAGAATTTGATTGTACCATATGGGTATCAAATGAAAGGTGTTAATGAGTACTTTAAAAGGGAGTGGGCCTTAGTTCTATAGGTGGACGCCTTTTCGAGATATCGCCATAAAGGTGGACCAGGGGTGACTCTAGAATGTGTTTGTAAGATATGGGTATCAAATGAAAGGTGTTAATGAGTATTTTAAAAGGGAGTGATCCTTAGTTCCATAGGTGGACGCCGTTTCGACATATCGGCATAAAGATGGAGCAGGGGTGACTATAGAATGTGTTTGTACGATATGGGTATGAAATGAATGGTGTTAATGAGTATTTTAAAAGGAAGTGGGCCTTAGTTCTATATATGGACGCCTTTTCCAGATATCGCCATAAAGGTGGACCAGAGGTGACTGTAGAATATGTTTGTACGATATGGGTATCAAATGAAAGGTGTTAATGAGTATTTTAAAACGAAATGGGCCTTAGTTCTATAGGTGGACGCCTTTTCGAGATAACGCCATAAATAATAACTTACCAAGTTTCATCGCTTTATCCACCTTTGGCAATGAATTATCGCATTTTTTTGGGTTTTTCCAAATTTTCGATATCAAAAAAGTGGGATGTGTTATAATCCGATATCGTTCATTTTATATAGCGATCTGAGATGAGTGCCCAGGAACCTACATACCAAAATCCATCAAGATACCTCAAAATTTACTCAAGTTATCGTGTTAACGGACACATGGACGGACGGACGGATGGACATGGCTCAATCAAATTTTTTTTTCGATACTGATGATTTTGATATATGGAAGTCTGTGAGCTCTGCTCAACTGAGTATACAAATAGGTAGGTACTTTGTGTGAGGATGCAAAGCTGCACGTTTTTCGTGGGCTGCATGTAAAAACTATGGCTGCGAATCACGTATTTCAACAATATATGAAATATGATGAATTTAGAAGCTTCTAGTCGTAAAAAAGGGGAAAAATGACAGTTTATAAGGGGTATATTATATATATATCACCGATCTCTATGATTTTTTCAGACAACAATATATGCTATATACGTAAGCATTTGGTGAAAATTGAAGCTTCTAACTGTTAAAATGGGGTAGAAATTGCGAAAAGTTTCTTATCTGGACAATCGGTTGTATGAGATATATACTATATATACCACTGATCTATATGATTTTTTCAGACAACATTATATGCTACATACGTAAGCATTTGGTGAAATTTGAAGCTTCTAGCTGTTAAAATGGGACTGAAATTGCAAAAAAAATTATATATGTACTATATATATACTATATATACCGTTATATATATATTATATATATCACCGATCTCTATGATTTTTTCACACAACAGAATATAATATATACGTAAGCAATCAGTGAAATTTGAAGCTTATAGCTGTAAAAATGGGGCTGAAATTGCGAAAATATTTATATATATACTATATATACCACCGATCGTTCATTTTAAATAGGGATCTGAAATGAGTGCCCAGGAACCTACATACCAAATTTCAGCAAGATACCTAAAAATTTACTCAAGTTATCGTGTTAACGGACAGACGGACAGACCGAGAGACGGATCGATGGACGGACGGACGGACATGGCTCAATCAAATTTGTTTTCGATACTGATGATTTTGATATATGGAAGTCTATATCTATCTCGATTCCTTTATACCTGTACAACCAACCGTTATCCAATCAAAGTTAATATACTCTGTGAGCTCTGCTCAACTGAGTATAAAAATATACATACTTTTGAAAATCGAAGTGGCCTGCGACTATTTAAAGTAATTCATTTAGTTCATTCAATGTTATTTAACGAACATTCCTGATCGCGAAAAGTCAAGTTGTCAACAACAGGATAAAGCTATTAATTGGTTAGTGAATTTAAAAAAAAAATAATAATAACAGTAGAAAATTTGTCTGCAAAAATGACCCGTATATATTTTGTTATGTATGTGGTCTTTACACTACAGCAAAAGGGCGGAGAAAGTTCACTATTTCACTACAAAATTCATATAAGTATTATTTTAAAATAGATGTTGAGAATTTGAGCCAATATTGGACGCCAAATTCAATTTGTGATAGCTGTATATATATTTTAAAAAAATGGAAATCCTAACCTCAGTAAGCAACAATTACATTTATTAATTAGAAATAATTATGATACTCATTTTTCACAGAGAAAACATGCAAATTGAAAAACCTATGATGTGGAAAGAAACATGTTATCATGATGATAACTGTTAATTTTTTTTAAGTAAAAAAAAGGATTTGGAAAACATATGATTTGGTCTTATCCCACGATTTCAGCTGTTGGTTTTACTTTTCCCGTGCTAGATTCAGATGTAGTTCCATGTCCTGAAAATCAACATAATACGTATACTGAAGTTCCTCCATCGCCTATTTCTTCGTCTTCAAAAATCTCCACCGTATAAGATGGATTTTGCCCAAAGCCTCTGACACAGTCCTTGTTAAACGATCTTATAAGAGACCTAGAGTTTCCAAAAGATAAATCTGAGCTACTTGCATCCCGTCTAAAAGAAAGAAATTTATTAGAAAAACAGGTTACGATAACTACCTATCGTGATCCACATAAGCCATATGCTTGTTTTTATAGAAATAAAGACAATATATGTTTTTGCTATGATATAACTGGACTTTTTGGAAAGCTTGGCCAAACATATGACGCAAGTGAATGGATATTATTTATTGATAGTAACAAAGAAAACCTTAAAGCAGTTTTATTACACAATGTCAATCAGAAGCCATCAATACCCATCGCACACGCCGTAAATATGAAGGAGACTTATGAAACCATGTCCAAACTTTTAAAATATATTCATTATGAAAAACACGATTGGAAAATATGTTGCGAAAGTGGTAGCTTTACTAACTGGACTACAAGGTGGTTACACAAAACATTGTTGTTTTCTTTGCCTTTGGGATAGCCGAGATCGAAGCGCACATTATGTAAGGAAGGACTGGCCAGCAAGAATCAATCACGAAGTAGGCACACACAATATAAAATATGCTTCTCTAATAAAAAAGGAGAATGTGATTTTCCGCCATTACACATCAAACTTGGATTAGTAAAAAATGTTGTTAAGGCGCTAAACAGAAATGAAAAAGCACTCGATTATATTCAAACAATATTTCCAAAATTATCCGCTTAAAAAATTTCTGAAGGTGTTTTGATGGTCCACAAATCCGAAAACTACTACGGAGCTCAATATTCGAGACGTTACTATCAGTCGATCAAAAGGCTGCTTGGAACTCATTTAGGCTGATTGTTTCAAACTTTTTAGGAAATAATCGGGGTCCAAATTATAGGGAAATCATTTCTGATTTACTAAACAACTATTCGAAAATCGGTAAGTAGGAATATGATATGATTTTTGTATATTCATTATAATTGTAACCTCTAAATTACATATACATATAATTTCAGGTGCAAACATGTCTCTAAAAATGAATTTCTTACACTCCCATTTGGATTTTTTTCCTTAAAATTTTGGTGATGTCAGTGACGAGCGTGGAGAACGATTTCACCAACAATTTAAGTCAATGGAGGAGCGTTATAAAGGATTCTGGAACGAAAATATGATGGGGGATTATAATTGGTTTCTTATACGAGAATCAAATTCAGAAAATTACAGCAGACAAGCAAAAAGTAGAAATTATTTTTAAATATTTCAAGTACTAAATTTTGTAGAATATCTTTAATAAAGGTATCTTAAATAGCTAAATAAACAAAAATATTAAAAATACGTATTTTCCCTTCATTCATTTAATTTTTAATAATATTACCGTTTATCTATGGATTTTCATGAAATAAAGCATGCCTTATTTGCAATGTTCATAGTTTTACGATCATCTAATAAAAGTTGTAAGTTTTTATCTCTTTCGATTTTTTACGAATTAAAGAAGAAAAAAAATATAAATTTTTATGGCTTGATGTACTTCAATGTAGTTAAGACCATCCATGATTGGCCGTTTAGAGAAATTGCTGAAAGCCCAGTCTTTCGATGCATTTGACCGATCTTCCTCGCCTTAGGTAGGAATGTTACACAAGCAGTGCTCTAAAAGTGTGGTAGATGATTCGGTATTATGCAACCATCGAAAATTATTTTGAGCCATACCACGACTGCGCTACTGAATTTCTAGCATGGCTGGGAATCTACCATCTAGGTCAGGCCATTTAAACTTAGAGGAACTCTTCACCGCCCATTCTATCTTGGAATTCTTTGTTGTTGTTGTTGTTTTAGCTGTGCTTCGCCTCATGCAAAAGGCGCCACCGATCACAATTGTCATCAATATCTTCTAACGGAGTCCAAGGAAACTTGCAGTTTTAACAAGGGTGTACCAGAGAGGTGGTCCACATTGCAATTAAGGAGATGGATTGTGGTGGCTCTTAAAGTATCCAGATTGAAGTTGAGCTAGAGTGGCGCGCGTCTACCCTGGGGAGAGTGCGTCCCCCTTTTGAGAGTTCAGGATATTTTGCTTTCAGGACTGGATTCGCGGGGCAATTCATATTTCTTTATTCAGTCTATGATTTACAATAATTTACTTATCTTGTTTGGTTGATTTTACGACAGGGTGGATAAATGATGTATATTGGAACGATTTTCCGTCATCCCTTGTCAAATTTGGTTTTGAGACAAACCGGTTTCGGCGTTGTGCCATTATCAGTGTCGATTTTCGTTCTGATCTGTTGTTGTCGTTTGTCCTGTCTCTCTTTTTGCATTATTCGACACGGGTAGTCCAATTAGTTTCATAAAACGATCCCTTGTGCCAGAGTTAGTACAACTAAGCAATAAACGAAAATTAACACGATACCATGGAATTGGTAACAAGCAAATAAAAATGTACGGTATTTTGCTTTGTAAATTTATATCTCGTAAGCATTGTATCATTCACAATTTTGTTATTTTGCCAGATTCGGATGCAGTTGTTCTAGTATTGGTTGGACGGGACCTGTTAACAAAATTGCGAATAATGTTGTGCCAATTTAATAAAATTAGTTATAATTCATACTTAATACTTTCAAAATAAATACATACTTTCAAAATAAATCCCATCTTTCGGATATTGATGAATTATTGGCTAAAGGTATTATAAGACAAAGTGAGTAACCTTATGCGTCGCCCATAGTTTTGGTACGAAAAAATAATGGTTCATTGAGAATGTGCGTGGACTATCGGGCGCTCAATAGTTTAACAATACGTGATCACTATCCGTTACCTCTTATTGAAGATTGTTTAAGCTATCTAGGAGGAAAAACGTATTTCAGTACTCTTGATTTGAAGGATGGCTTCCACCAAGTACCAATGAGTGAGGAGTCCATACCACTGACGGCTTTTGTCACGCCAATGGGTCAATACGAATATTGCTATATGCCATTTGGACTGACCAATGCACCTGCAGTTTTCCAGCGCTTAATTAATAAAATTTTAAAACCACTTATTGATGCTGGTAGGATTGTAGTGTATTTATATGACATTAATGTGGCTACCAAAACGTTTGATGAGCATGTTGAAATATTGAAGCAAGTAGTAGATCTATTAAGTGCTGCTGGGTTGCAATTAAATTTGTCAAAGTGTCGATTTGCATATAAAGAAGTTGAATACTTAGGATATTGTGTAAATGATAGGGGTATAAGTCCAAACGAAGCACACCTTAAGGTAATTAAAAATTATCCGATTCCTAAAAATGCAAAAGAGGTAAAACAATGTGTGGGCTTATTTTCTTACTTTAGACGCTTTGTCCCAAGTTTCTCCCGGATTGCTGCCCCTTTAAATCAATTGACGCGTAGGTAGGTAGGTTGAACTGGCCGGTCCATGAGGACCTCACATAGACTAATTGAGTCCGTAGTGTTACCAGAAGTTTGTTTTAACGACCAAACTGAAAAACCCTATCAAAAACCAGGACCTATGTTATAAAATAACTCCGTCCTCTTGGCAAATACTAAAATCCTAGGACTTAAGCCATTTGCTGCTTCTAGATCTGACAGCTGTATCACTCCTAATAGCTGGAGTCTTAGCCTGGCAAGTGCAGGGCACGAGCACAGAACGTGCTCGATCGTTTCCTCCTCCAACCCGCACTTCCTACACCTGCTATCACTGACCAAGCCTAATTTAAAGGCATGTGACGCCAGAAGCCAGTGTCCAGTCAGAATACCCGTCATGAGTCTACAGTCCTCTCTTTTTAATGATAGAAGCAACTGTGTTAGTCTAAGGTTGTAAGACCTAAACATAATCTTCGACACTTTACAGCCCCGCGCTTGAACCCACGCCTTTTCTGCTTGGTCGATCATGTGCACCTCTCGCATTCGCTTAATCTCGCCCAATCTAATTGGGACGTATACGGAGCAAGCTTCAAGGGATGCGCCCTTTTTAGCTAATTCGTCCGCTTTTTCATTCCCATCTATTCCCATATGCCCTGGGACCCAATATAGATGTATGCTTCTCCCTGTCCCGATTCTCTCCAGAGACTGCTTACACTCTAACACGCATTTAGATGCTGTGCTATGCGAGATTATTGCCTTAATTGCTGCTTGACTGTCAATATAAAAGTTAACACGGTTGCAGCTTAAGCTATTCTCTTCCAGGGTTTCTACTGCTTTGGTTACGGCTAATATTTCCGCTTGGAAAACGCTACAGTAATCCGGCAGCCTGTAGGATCTGCTTAATTCCGGATCAGCGCAGTATACCGCAGACCCTACTCCTTCCACTATTTTGGAACCATCGGTGTACACATGTATCGCCTAGTCCGCCATTTGCGCACCCTTGCGCCAACCGTCCACCTCTATTGTGGCCTTAAGATCTCCCTCAAAGTGCAGGTAGGGAATCATGTAGTCTGTTCGTCTTGTGACTGAGGACGCTATACTACTATGGCCATATGGTCGGCGCTCAAGCTGCCCCGAAGCATCGAGCCTGGTTGCGGTCGTTAACGCTTTGTTCTTTGCTACCAGGTCTACAGGTGGAATGTGCAGAATGGCATACAGTGCAGCCGTCGGGGTTGTTTTCAGGGCTCCCGTAATGCAAAGCATCGATAGTCTGCATACCCCCTCTAATTTTTTGAGGTATGTTGTTTTTTGTGTGGCTTTCCACCAAACAAGAACTCCATAGTATAGAATAGGGCTTACAATCGCTGTAAAAACCCAATGAGAAAGAGAGGGCGATAGGCCCACGTACACCCCAGCATTCTTTTATATGCATAGAGTGCCGTTGAGGCCTTCTTGACCCTCTCCTCCAAGTTGAGCTTCCATGACAGCTTACTGTCTAGGATGATTCCTAGATATTTTGTGCAAGGTTTCTCCTGTAAGGTCACCGCTCCTAACTTAGGCCTGGTCCAATTTGGGACCTTGTACCTCTTTGTAAACAAGATCATATCCGTCTTCTCCGCATTGACTTTCAGCCCGACATTAGATGCCCAGGTATGAATATCCCGAAGCGCCCGATCCATCAAAGAACTAATCGTTGGAAGGCATTTTCCACTTATGAAAATTGCAACGTCATCTGCGTAAGCCGTAAGTTTTACGGGTCCCTCATCGAATTGCCTGAGCAGTTGGTTGATGACCAGTGTCCACAGCAGAGGTGATAGCACCCCTCCCTGCGGCGTGCCACTGTCCACTGATTTCGTGGCCTCGTACAATCCCCATTGTGATGTAATCTTTCTGCAATTTAACATGCAGCCGATCCATCTGATTAAGGCAGGATGTACTTTAATGTAATTAAGACCATCCATAATCGCCCATTTTGCAACATTATTGAAAGCCCCGGCAATGTCCAAGAAGACTCCTAGAGCATACTCCTTATATTCCAGGGATTTCTCTATGCTTATTACCACCCTATGCAATGCGGTGTCTACCGACTTGCCTTTGGTGTACGCATGCTGTGTTGTGGAGAGCAGCTTTTCATCCACGTTGGACTTTATGTACACATCTATCAGCCTCTCAAAGGTTTTGAGCAGAAATGATGTTAAGCTAATGGGTCTATAGTCTTTGGGATACACGTGACCGATCTTCCCCGCCTTTGGTAGAAAAGCTACACGAGCAGTTCTCCAAGAGTGCGGTACATGATTCAGTCTTATGCACCCATCGAATATTATTTTAAGCCATTCCACGACCGCCCTACTTGAGACTTGTAGCATGGCCGGGAATATACCATCTGGGCCCGGCGATTTAAACTTAGAAAACGTTTTCACTGCCCACTCGATCTTGTTATCGGTCACCAAGCCCGGCACCACTAGCTCCGTGATCCAAGTGTGAGTGATGTCTGCTGGTTCTTCTAAACCGTCTCCCGATGGGAAATGTGTATCGAGAAGCACCTCAAGGGATTCCTCACTATCACGTGACCATTCCCCGTTCTCTTTCTTTATTAGTCCCTGGACTATGTTTCCCTTTGCTAGGACTTTTTTCAACCGTGCTGTTTCACTGGAGCACTCTATGTCCGTACAGAAACTTTTCCATGAGTTTCTCTTCGCCCTGGTAATTTCACGCTTGTAGATCCTCAGTAGATCCCTGTACTCGTCCCGACACGCTTCGCTTTCCGCGGTCTTTGCGAGTTTAAACATTTCTTTTACCTGTCTTCTTAGAAGACTCAGCTCATTGCTCCACCATGGCGGCTTTGCTTTTCCTCTGAATCTTCTTAGAGGGCAAGCTTTGTTATACGCAGTCATAAGCGTCCTTGTTAGGAATTCATTCGACTCCTCCAGTTCCTCTACATTAGCAACCTCTTTGGGTTGTCCCAGTTTCGTTTCTACATGTTTCTGGAATAGTCCAATTCGTTGCCCTAGGGTTTCTAAAGGTTCCTCCCTTCTCTACCCTCTTTAGTGGGATGCTGAAGCTTATATACGCATGGTCGGAGAAGGATGGTCTATCGAGAACCATCCAATCATACCTTGATATATCACGCTCGGAGCTCAATGTAATATCCAGAACATTGCTTGATGTTGGACCAATGTATGTAGGAACATTTCCCCTGTTGGCTATCTGCAAATTGGTTTGCAGGATGTAACAAAATAGAGATTCGCCTCTCTCGTTCGTATCTGCTCCTCCCCACGCATTGTGGTGCGCATTTGCATCTGCGCCTATGACCAACCGCCCTTTGCGCCCTTCCTCCTGTACTTGCCTTTTGCACTCCATCGGTGGAACCTCCGCAGCATGGGCCATGTAGCAGGATGCCAGGATAAATGCCTGCTTATTCTTTTGCTCAACGGCCACCGCTACGAGATCCTCGGTGGTGTAATTAGGCAGCATATATGAATGCAGCTGTTTCCTTACCATTACTACAGCTCGCACCCGTCCTTCCGTTTGTGCGTAGTAAACGCCAAATCCGCGCGCGCTAAGTCCAGAAACCTTTCCTCCCGATGAGAGCCACGGCTCCTGGATCAGCGCCACGTCAAACGAACCCTGCTCAAGGGTTAGGAGGAGTTCGCTCGACGTCACTTTACTGTGTTGGAGGTTTATCTGTAGGACTCGCAGCACCATTGGGCTGTTTGTCCCCCTCCAGCACCTTCGTCTTGACGTCGTCGTCCTCTTCTTGCCTTTTTGGTTTAGAGAATTCGAGGCCCCCTTCAGCCCCTCGTGAATGTTGTGCCGTGTGTTCCTCTGTGCGAGTCACAGCACCATTTAGTGGTTGGTCCTCTTCTATCACGTTCGTGGTGACGTCGGGGACCTCCACCTGTCTTTTTTCCCTTAGGCTTCTGAGGTCCTTTTCGACTTCTAGCGTGTTAGGATTTTTATCGTCGGGACTTCTTTTCCTGAGTCGCATGTAAATTTTGCCAGTGCCAAAGGACATTTTGCCAAGCTGCGTGTACAAAATATCCTCCGCCTGCTTGTTTATTTGGAAGATGTAGAACTGACCATCCTCGGTAGGCCGAGATACAGTAAGTACCTTCCAATCCTGTGTCGGTATGTTCGGATTCTGATTCTGCAGAAGTCGCAGTGTATCCTCCGACTTCATCACGCATGGTATCCATACCTTAACTTTTGGTACCGTGGGGATTTGCGCTTTATCCACCACCTCAAACCGCGCATTCGTGCCTTGCCTTTGGAGGTTTGGAACGACTTCCTCCAGCCACCGCAAGCTCGCGATGTTGTCGTACGCTATCATCTTCACACCATTATACCATCCCCCCGGATCAAAGGTTGGAAGGGGCTTACTTGGTTGTTCCCGCATCATCTTAAGCATTAAGCTAATAAGCTCCCTTTCCACAGATATCCACCTTTCAGTAGTCATTTGTCCGAACGGACTGCTACGATCAGCCAGCGCCACAGTCAGTGACTGCTTTCCCACATCACTCATCTTCTCGGGAAAAGCAGGAGTCTTAGTGTTATCTCCCTTTGGAACCTCCGAGAACACCGGAGTCTTCGCGTTAACTCCCTTTAGCGCCTCCGAGAAAGCCGGAGTCTTAGCGTTATCTCCCTTTGGCTTATCTCCTACTTCCGTAGTTGGAACTTCCCTCTGACTGGCAGCTTTCGAGGTAGTTGCTACCTCGCTATTGGAACCCATCTGTCTTACAGCTTTGGGCCTACTTGTCTTGTCTATGCGACTGCCCTGCCTCGCGGCTCTAGGACTGGGTCCTTTCTGCCTCTTGAAAGCAGGCTTGAGCATTCTGCCGAACGTTGCCTCTTCATTCTGCCATTCGACGCTTCTTCCTCCTCGTACCGGTTGCAGAACCGAGGGTTTCTCGCAGCAAACCTTTTGAACTGCCTTCGACCTACTTCTACCGCTTCATGGGCCCATTCCAAGCGCTCGATCTCCACTTCTGTTGGGTCGACCACTGCTCCCAAGCGTTGTACAATTCTTAGTGCTGCACGGTACTGCGAGAGAGCTCTTTTACTTCCTCTGCTCCGTACCCTTCTCCACTCTTCTACTCCGTTTTCATTTGTGCGCTTCTCCAACACGGAGTTCATTGAATCAGCACTACTCTCGCTCCCCGAGTCCGACGCATCGCTTAATTCGTATTTGTCGTCCTTGGATTGCGACTCAGTCCTCCTCTTTACATCCTCCTTATTACATTCAGGTAATGAGTTGTTCATCTTGGTCGTACGACCACCTGCCCGACAAGGCGGGCTCAGCGGTCCAGTATTATATACGGGGAAAGAACCGTCCGCCACAGCAGCGCCCCTTACTGCGGTAAGGCCATAACTACTTCCCGAGATGGCCCGGTATCGGGAAGGCTCCGTTCGAATACAGCCGAATTTATCCCCTGGCTGCAAATCGTCCAATAGGCACGGTCCGCATAACACCCTGGATTAGGGGGTTGGCAGTTCTTGGTCACCGACATCCCGCCGCCCTCCTATGAGGCGAAACGGCGTAGATGTCAGTCCTAAACATCTCCGCCTTATAGTCGGGCGCTATGGAGTTCGGCTAAGCCCTCACACCAACGACAAGGTGCCTACCCTAGTGAGGGCAGTTGACGCGTAAAGATGTAAAGTTTGAGTGGACAGATGAGTGTATGAGTAGCTTTGCAACATTAAAAGATAAATTGGCAGAACCGCCTGTGTTATGTATATTCGATCCACGACGTGAAACCGAGCTGCATACCGATGCGAGTGCTCAGGGGTATGGAGCGGTATTATTACAAAAGCAGGATAACAGAAAACTCCATCCGGTTGCATATTTTTCTAAAACAACTACTGATGCGGAATCGAGATATCATAGTTTCGATTTGGAAACGCTTGCGATTGTTAATGCATTGGAGCGGTTTCGTACATTTTTGGACGGGGTTCCTTTTGTGCTTGTTACGGACTGCAACTCGTTGGTGTTGACATTGGAAAAAAAAATTGTGAACCCTCGTATTGCGCAGTGGACCTTAACTTCTCAAACTTTGATTTCGTTGTAAAGCACAGGGGAGGGGATCAGATGTCACATGTAGACGCTTTGAGTAGGGTACTGGTGTGTTATATTGGGGAGAATGAGGTTGATCTGAATATTCAAATTGCACAGTCGCGTGATAGAAATATTCGCGAATTAAAGGAAAAACTAGAAGGCGGGGAGGTGCCCGGATATGAGTTGGTGAATGGTTTAGTATTGATACATTACACATTGACCACTTTGGACCATTGGAGTCGGTAAAATCGATACAAAGGCATGTATTGGTGATCGTTGATGGATTTACGAATTTTGTTAAGTTATATGCGGTTAGACCAAGCTCAAAGAGAGTATATGTGCACTTAAAAAGTACTTTGTAGATTACAGTCGTCCACGAAGAATCGTAAGTGATCGGGGAACAGCATTTACTTCCAATGAATTTGAGAACTTCTGTAAAGAATGTAACGTGAGTTATATTTTAAATGCAGTAGCTTCACCCCAATTGAACGGCCAGGTAGAACGAGTGAATAGGGTGTTAAAAAGTATTTTATCGAAGCTAACGGACCCAATATGTCATGCCGATTGGAAAAGGAAGTTGTCTAGGGTGGAGTTTGCAATAAATAATACTGTGCACTGTGCAACTAAGCAGACTCCCAGCCAAATGATGTTTGGTGTTGAACAAAGAGGGAGCAAATTGATGAATTAACCGAATACTTGCATGAAATTTACTCTAAGCCCATTGAAAATTTAGAAGTGTTGAGAAATGGGGCTGATATTAACATTCAAAAATCTCAGTTGCATAATCAGAGCAATTTCGAACGAAGTCATAAACCGCCACGAGAATTTAAATTAGGGGATTTGGTGGTAATTAAAAATGTGGACACTACTGTGGGTCAAAATAAGAAACTAATCCCTAAGTATAAAGGTCCATATGTAGTGCATAAGCAGTTGGGTTGTGACCGATATGTAGTTAAAGATATTGAAAATTGTCAAGTTACTCAAATATAATACAATAATGTAATTGATTCAAGTCGCATGAAGAAGTGGTTAGAGCCTGGTCAAGGTGTGGATTTGGAAGGCAACATTGATAGTCCTGATGACTCTATGTCAAATGATTATTGTACAGATTAGAAGAAGAAATTGTAAGCGATTGTACTGATTATGAATATTTGGACGAAACTAAGGATTGTATGGATCAATCGAGGTCGATTGGTTGTTGTAATTATAGTAATCTGGCAGTACGAAGTGTCGAGCAGGGTTTGGTGACTTCTGGTTCCGAAAAGTATGTAAAAAGAAGAGAAGAAGCCCAGCCAACGCGTTGCTTGCGATATCGAAGTAAAATAAAGGAATCGATCATAAAAGATCATAGGATATATATTGCTCTTTTTCGATAAGCACAGTGGTGTTTCCTTTGTCCGCTTTCGTTGTGACAATATTGTTTTTCCTTAGTTTATGCCGTAGATTCTTTATTGCTTTCTCCTCTGTATTCGATTTTTGTCCTTCCTGTGATTTCACCTCCTTTTTTATGATTTCCCTGCACATGTGTCTTGCGTGCTCCTGTTCTTCCTGTGGTATCAATGATATTGCGATCTCCGCATCTAAAATCGCTTGCTCCGTTTTTCTTACTGTATTCTGGTCCATGATATTGTGCTTCAGGCCCTTTTCGAGATGTTGTGCCTCTTTCTTGGTAATGGCCACTGTTGTGAGGTTAACGAACTTGTCATGAAACGGGTGAGTGTTTTGGTTTTGGTTACCCTCTCGTCGTCTTGCCAGCTTGTCCAATTTTCGGTTCAGCGACCTGTATTTTTGTTGTAGTTCCTGATCAATCTCTGTCTTAATGCGGTCGAAACATTCCATTAATGCAGTCGTAGGTAGTTGTGCTGCCAATCTTAAATGGATAGATAATAACTCGGCATTTATCTCATCCTTCTTCGAGTATAAGCTTTCCAACTCATATTTAAAAAAAATCCTTTTCCGCTTTTCTAACTGTTTTCCTGCTAGATTTGGTATTTGCCTTTATTGTTATTTTTGCGTATTTCGGAGTAATATTCAATTCCAGGCATTGTTTGTTGAACCAAATGCTCGCCTTTGCTTTATATATTTTCAGTAGGCGTCGCTTGTAAATTGTTAGTAGTCCGTTCGCGTTCAAGTTAAAAGCCTGACAAGCAATAACTGACTTATCTTGTTTGGTTGATTTTACGACAGGGTGGATAAATGATGTATATTGGAACGATTTTCCATCATCCCTTGTCAAATTTGGTTTTGAGACAAACCGGTTTCGGCGTTGTGCCATCATCAGTGTCGATTTTCGTTCTGACCTGTTGTTGTCGTTTGTCCTGTATTTATAGTTCGTAGGTATATGAGCAGGTATTGTCAAATTGATGCTTGTGTATATTTAGTTATGTGTATGTGCTGTGTGTTCATTCAGAACCGAGGGTGGTGTACTAATCGATTTGTATGACTGACTGGGGTAGGTTTAAATCTGTGATTTTAGTCGTTTGACCTTCTTTGTCGTTTTTTTTTTTGGTGTTTTAATTGTTTTGTGTTTATTTGTTGTTGTATGTTTGTCTGTTGTACCTGTGTGATTAAGTTGTTTCCTGTAAACAAGTTTTAATGGCTCGAATATTGTGTCAGAAATTGTGTTTATCTGTTCGTTTATTATTCTACCGTCGAACGTTTTCTGTTTGTAGATTTCCATGTTTTCGAGTACGTTGAGACGTCGGCCCTTTTCCTGTATGTGAAGAACCCTAACTGTTTTATTGATGTTTGCTGGGGAACATTCATTTTCGACCATGTGATTCGCGAAGTTAGACTTGGGTATAATGTTTGGATTCCGTATTTTTTTGTTGTAATCTCTAATATGTTCTCTGAACCTCGTTCTTATTTGCCGTCCTGTTTGTCCTATGTAACTATGCTGGCATCCGCAGGTAAGCTTGTATACGCCGTGGCTGCTAAGCGGATCCTCTAGTTCAAGTTACTTGCTCCTCGATATAAATATTGACGGTGCTCCTCTATTTAAAAGCAGTAACGCATCATTGTGGCCCATATTAGGAAAAGTAGTTGGCGACACAAATGATAACGTATTTACAATTGGAGTTTTTCTGTGCAATAAAAAGCCTTTTAATGTTTCATGTTATCTTCATGACTTTATATCGGAAATGCAAGCCTTGAATGATGTGGGATTTTCAATCGGTGGTAAACAGTTTTTTGTTTCAATCAGATGTTTTATTTGTGATGCGCCGGCCAGGGCTTATGTTTGCGGTACGGTTGGTTTTAATGCAAGGAATGGCTGCAGCAAGTGTATACAAACTGGGATGAGAGTTAACAATACCACCATTTTCAATACTGCTGTAGCAGAACCTAGGTCTGATGAAGATTTTAAACTTCGTAGATATGGAAACTACCACAAGCCAATGCCAGACAGCTGCTTATCTCTCGAAACAATAGGTATTAAAATGGTTACACAATTTCCATTGGAGCCAATGCACCTGGTTGATCTAGGAATTGTAAAGAAAATGTTGAAATCTCTATTAGAGGGTCAAACTAAGAATTTTAAACTACGACCGGAGAGTAAAAATAGTATGTCTTCGCGTCTTCTTTCCTTCGTTCCTTATATTCCAGATGAATTCGCACGTAAACCTAGAATCCTTGAAGAGTTACGTAGGTGGAAGGCCACTGAGTTCCGCCAGTTTGTACTATATACGGGAATCGTCGCATTAAAAAATGTTGTCCCTGAGGAATACTACTATAATTTTTGTTTGCTTCATTGCTCCTATAGGCTGCTCTCTGCCAAGGAAACTTATCGTTGAATTATTCCTAGATATATATCATGAGAATTTAGTCAGTCATAATATACATTCCCTTCTTCACCTCACGCAGTGTGTTCAAGAAACTGGGTTTATAAATTAATTTTCAGCATACCCGTTCGAAAATTATATGCGAAAACTAAAACGTTACGTAAAAAAGCCTTCTAAAATTTTAGAACAGATCTACAACAAAGTAACAAGGGAAGTGTTTGAGATAAAAATGGAGGAGGTAACAAAAAAAAAGGTTGAACAAATATGGAAAGGTCACTGGGATTCAAACACCAACATATCTTCTTAATCTTAAACCCAAAAATAAATATTGCTTGCTAAAAACAGGAACCGCAATTACAATTCAATCTTTTGGACCAGATGGACAAGTTCTTTATGGAAAACAATTGCTAAACTGCGAAACATTTTTTACCGAACCTTTGACATTTTTGTATCAGATTCAGAAAACTCTGTAGAGGAAATTTTCAATTTAGATTTGGTTTTATATAAACTCGTGCGGTTACCGTATGAAAATAAACATATTTTCATTCCTATTATTCACACCAGGAAATTTTAAAATACAAACAATGAGTAAAAGAAAGAAATTTAGCTGCGCTCCACTGCGAGAGTCTTCTAATAATACAAATATCAATACAGGTAAGAGGGTTGTAGAATCATTTCCATTTCGTCTATTCACGTGACAATTATTATCAATTTATTTGTTTAAAAATTATTTCCGTCAAAGGAAATTTGGTTTTTCTAATAAAGTAAAAAATATAACCACATAAGCAGATAAGCTGAGAAGACGCCTACGTGAATAGCCCAATTATAAAGTTCCTTTAACAGTTTACTATTTTTTGTTTAGTTTCAGAACCAGAAACATCTACAATTGCAGTATTAAAGAATGACATTCGAATCCTTAAGGGTGATATGTTATTATAGTTATAGTTATTATTCTTATTGTCAAACTGAGGGAAATGGCTTTGCCCGTTGTGTCAATTTCGCGATTGAAACTCAGTGCAATGATTATTATTATTATTTTATTATTGCTTTCATTACTAGTAATATTATTTTATTTTAATGCAGAAAATGTTGCAGAATGTAAGACAATGCTTCAGCAATTAATCAATACCCAGGCAAAATCTAACATTATGTTGACGGAAATCAGCACCCAAAAGCATATACGCACAACATTTCCCATAAAATTGTTGGACGAACTTAGAAAGGTCGATGACGATATTGGTGAAAATCCGGACAGATATGTATGTAAATTTTTACGTAAACAATTAATATTCACTTATTGCTTACAAATAGGTGGCTATCTTGAAGGGCATAATAGGTCAGCAGAAATATTCCTGCAAACGGTTTTCAAATATTGTCAGTGGCGATGTCATATTAAAACTAAATTACGACGGTGTCAAAAACATGATTCCATTCAAAGATTTTCAAAAACTAAATAATGAATTATTTGGTAAGTAGTTTTCACATAGTAATTATTTAAACTATTTTAAGCTCTTTTTTCATAGAATGCTTTAAAACGGAAGGATATGATGAGAAAAGCTACATTGCAGACATAAGAAATGCCATCAAACTCTTTAAGGGGCGTCATTTCAAGAAGCATTCCATACTAAAAAAAATCAAATAGGTCAACTGAAAACAAATTTTTTGTACAAGACATTTGCTGAACAGACCTTTTCTCGTTGAAGGAAACACTCTTCTTAACCTTTTCTTCTAACTATCTATCTTTTTTCTGCTCTCTTTATATATTATCTACATAGATAGGTATATACATACGTACGTGTGTAAATTTTGACCTATATTTAAAGAAATATAAATGAAATAATTTTAATTTGGTATTAAATTTACTTGAAATATAAGAATTTTGAATGTATCATTTCTTTAAACTCCTAAACACATCTTTTCTTGCACCAAAGGTAATGCGAGGGGTAATGTATCGCTTCATTATTACAATTTCATACTTGAAAGAAAATGCTTCTTGGAATGTATCATTCGTTTAATATCATCGATATATTATTTCTTGCATAAGAGATAATGTATCATTTCATTATTACAATTTCATACATGAAAAAAATGCTACTTGGAATGTGTCCTTTCGTGTTACTTCTATAACACGTCTTTTCTTGCGTGAAAGGTAATGCAATGGGTCATGAGTTAAGCTACACATTACTTTCCTAGGACATGGACTGTGTTAAGATTCATCAAAGATGTAAGGTTTAGAATAGATGAACTTATGCATTACCTTTTCCCACTGGGATTGGTAACTGTCGAACGTCTTGGCATGAAACCGTGCTGATATGGGCAAACATAACGCTTAACCAATGATAATACTTTACTCATCACCGTTTTCTCAAAAAGTTTTGAAATAACCGGAATCTTCGGTACTGGACGATAGGTGGTAACATCATTTTTGCTACTGCTCTTATGAATGGGTGGAATAAAAGTAGATTTCCATTCATCTAAGAAAATTCCAGATCTTAACGATAAATTTAATAAATGCAACACCGGTTTAGCAATGGAACCAACACATTGTTTTAGAAAAAATGGTGAGAATTGTTGAAAATCACAGTGCTTTGCAGTTTTGATAGTCTGAATACTTAGAATAATGTCATAAATTTTAAGATATAACGAAGAAAAGTTTAAGCAAAGATTATCCCATTAAACATGGCTCCATCGTCAGTCCACGAATCATCAGTGGCAAAGTTTACTATAAAAAATTCCGCAAACAAATTCGCAGATTCACTAGGCGATGACGAAATCTTGTCTTGATAAGGCACAAACAACGGAATTGCTGGAACTTTGCGGTTTCGGTTTATAAGGACCTCCTTTGGGCAATCAATTGACAAACGTGTATGTGCTGTCAACATGGTCTGAGCAAACGCACGGACACTTAGGAAGGCTATATTCTACTTCGATCACTGTTTCTTCCAACAAAGCAATTTTCGGGAGCTCAAAAAACTTATTAAAAACCTTCTTTCCTATGCTGATATTTCGTATTAAAATATTTCCAAATCATGCGGCTCACTTTTTTCCTTTTCATTTAAAATAAATATGAAAGTAATTTTGTCGTATCCGTGTTATTGTGAAATCCATTAAAATTAGAAAAATTCGTACCATTTTTCAATCTGGTAGCTTGTTTTTGATGAAATTGTCATCGTTCCCGCAAAAGTCAAGTGGCTAACGTCACACTAAATGGAACTACCTCCATTTTTTATATCATGGCTTGAACTGAAGGGATCCTGAATTTTTAAAAAGTTTATAATATTTATGCCGAGATTTTTTAGTTTCTTTAGACTTTTATTATACCATTGCAATTTGTAAACCCTTGCTGGAAAACGAGGGATATTGTTGATCACTATTTCCAGAATACCGCTTTTAAATATATCAAAGCAGCTAGCGAGATATCAGTCACGGAAAATAGACTGCCAATCTATATTTGAGATTAAGGCTGGGTGCGAGTTCGCCTAAATTTTAGTTACCTAAACTAATATTCTACTGGAACTTTCCGGCACTGCAACAATTTAGGAAAAAACTTTCAAAACTGTTCGAGTTGATTTGACAAAGCAAATTGTGCATTTATGCGGGAAATTATTCCCAAAAATATAAATTTGAGGCCTGTGTGGTGTTTGCAGTGTTTGTGGAGGACAGGAGTCAAGGAAGTAAGTATGCATACATAGCAGTGAAAGAAAGTGCAGCGGCTCCAGATTATGCGGCCTTTTATGCCAGACGTCGTGGAGCACATGCAAACAGACTTTTGCTACTATATCATGGCATGAATACCCCTGTGACTGCCATTGGGCATGGCGCCAATAACTTATTTCTTCCCAATGAGCCCACCGCAATCCAAATAGTCAAGATCCAATTCTTATGACGCAGGCGTCAGAAAAAGCAATGTGAAATCCCCTTTACGCCATACTCAACAATCGATCGGACATCGCCCTCTTATCTATTATGTTGTACTTTAAATTGTCCATTCATGCGCATTTTTTTGCACATCAGAAATTTAAGAGAAATAAAATGAAAAATCGAAATGTTTTTCTTTTTGAAGTTTGACATTTGAATTTAGTTTGAAAAGTATGCTCATAAAAATTCTAAATTTTTTATTTGCACTGCTTTGCCGACAATTTCCAGTGATTGAGGTTTTTTCTCTATTTAGGTAGCAATTTAGGCAAATTCGCACACAGCCTATGTTATTGATCAAACCAAAATCACAGCGACTATAATTGAAAACAACATCATTATTGTATTCCATATGTCCAAACTCATAAAATTTAAACCTCCGATATATTGTAGCGTCTGGCCAGACGAGAAGACTTCATATTCGTGAATAACTTTACTGCTACCCACCCGATCATGAAAAGCTTTAGTGACTTTTTAAGTTTAGAGGCGGTCTTTATAATAATTCCGAAATCGATATTTTTTTCTTTTTATTTTATCTGTTTTTTTGTACCAAAGTTGATTATGTCACATTTTAGCGTTGTCGTCTGGCCAGACGAACATATTTTTAAGCCTATAAAACCTCAGATCGAATTCATTTCAAAATTTATCAATAAAAATTCAAACTTATCACAGTGTGCGACGAGTTTTCTTCAAAATTTAAATAAAAATTCAAATATTTGTGGATAAAGTTCAAAGTGTAAAATTTTGTCTGGCCAGACGACAACGCTAAGATGTGTTGAATTTATTAAGTACCAAGATCAATGGTACATAATGTTTATCAATATTAGATAACGGGCAAAAAGCAGGAATCAGATTATAATTAAGATCATTATTTACAAATATATGATCTAGAATTATATCGAGTGAATTCACAAAATTATTGATTTGTACCAATTGTAAGCTATAAAAGCCCTCAACTACATACTAGGGTGGTTACAAGATATATGGGGAATTTTAATTTTTGTTATGTCTTTCGGGGCACCCTCCTAAAATATGCCAATAGAGCAGAAAATAATTATTGCGAAGTTTCAGTCCAACCTATAATGTTAACACGTGCCTCATTGAGGTCAAAGTTAGGAAAAACAGCGATTTTTAAGAAAAAAATTTAGTGTTAATTTTAGTTACCTAAACTAATATTCTACTGGAACTTTCCGGCACTGCAACAATTTAGGAAAAAACTGTCAAAACTGTTCGAGTTGATTTGACAAAGCAAATTGTGCGTTTATGCGGGAAATTATTCCCAAAAATATAAATTTGAGACCTGTGTGGTATTTGCAGTGTTTGTGCAGGACAGGAGTCAAGGAAGTAAGTATGCATACATAGCAGTGAAAGAAAGTGCAGCGGCTCCAGATTATGCGGCCTTTTATGCCAGACGTCGTGGAGCACATGCAAACAGACTTTTGCTACTATATCATGGCATGAATACCCCTGTGACTGCCATTGGGCATGGCGCCAATAACTTATTTCTTCCCAATGAGCCCACCGCAATCCAAATAGTCAAGATCCAATTCTTATGACGCAGGCGTCAGAAAAAGCAATGTGAAATCCCCTTTACGCCATACTCAACAATCGATCGGACATTGATCATCGCCCTCTTATCTATTATGTTGTACTTTAAATGGTCCATTCATGCGCATTTTTTTGCACATCAGAAATTTAAGAGAAATAAAATGAAAAATTCGACTCCCACTCCCGGGAGAACAGGCTTTGAAGAGATTTACAAGGTATAATCGAAACAGCTGTCGCCTTGTCCGTCCTGATGTCACGTTGTTTAAATTTTTCCCAAATTATTAAATAAATTATAAAATTAAAAAATTGCTTCAAATAAATGTTTTCATATATTTAAAAAAAAAGCAATATGGGCAATCCCCGATTATTAAAAATCATACAAACAGACAAAATTGGTTAATTCGTTGTAGTTCTATAAATAGAACGAAAACAGCAACAAAACCAAAGTTTCTTTGAAAACCGCCGTACCAAGCATAGCTTTAACACATAATTGCATACGAAGTATGCAATGTGTAAAAGATTAAAATATGCAAAAAGAAGGCAATTGGGAAAGACTTCACAACAGGCATGACGTAGCTGAATGCGTTTACAACCATTTCAACTATCGTAGGGGTGCGAGTTCGACTCCCACTCCCGGGAGAAAAGGCTTTGAAGAGATTTACAAGGTATAATCGAAACAGCTGTCGCCTTGTCCGTCCTGATGTCACGTTGTTTAAATTTTTCCCAAATTATTAAATAAATTGAAAAATCGAAATGTTTTTGTTTTTGAAGTTTGACATTTGAATTTAGGTTGAAAAGTATGCTCATAAAAATTCTAATTTTTTTATTTGCACTGCTTTGCCGACAATTTCCAGTGATTGATGCTTTTTCTCTATTTAGGTAGCAATTTAGGCAAATTCGCACACAGCCTAAGTTATTGATCAAACCAAAATCACAGCGACTATAATTGAAAACAACATCATTATTGTATTCCATATGTCCAAACTCATAAAATTTAACCCTCCGATATATTGTAGCGTCTGGCCAGACGAGAAGACTTCATATTCGTGAATAACTTTACTGCTACCCACCCGATCATGGAAAGCTTTAGTGACTTTTTAAGTTTAGAGGCGGTCTTTATAATAATTCCGAAATCGATATTTTTTTCTTTTTATTTTATCTGTTTTTTTGTACCAAAGTTGATTATGTCACATTTTAGCGTTGTCGTCTGGCCAGACGAACATATTTTTAAGCCTATAAAACCTCAGATCGAATTCATTTCAAAATTTATCAATAAAAATTCAAACTTATCACAGTGTGCGACGAGTTTTCTTCAAAATTTAAATAAAAATTCAAATATTTGTGGATAAAGTTCAAAGTGTAAAATTTTGTCTGGCCAGACGACAACGCTAAGATGTGTTGAATTTATTCACCGCTAATAGGAGGGTTAAGTACCAAGATCAATGGTACATGATGTTTATCAATATTAGATAACGGGCAACAAGCAGGAATCAGATTATAATTAAGATCATTATTTACAAATATATGATCTAGAATTCTATCGAGTGAATTCAAAAATTATTGATTTGTACCAATTGTAAGCTATAAAAGCCCTCAACTACATACTAGGGTGGTTACAAGATATATGGGGAATTTTAATTTTTGTTATGTCTTTCGGGGCACCCTCCTAAAATATGCCAATAGAGCAGAAAATAATTATTGCGAAGTTTCAGTCCAACTTATAATGTTAACACGTGCCTCATTGAGGTCAAAGTTAGGAAAAACAGCGATTTTTAAGAAAAAAATTTAGTGTTTCGTCAGTAAAAGCGACACCATTTATGCCAGGAACTTCACTCGTATATCATTCGATAGGTAATTTTATTATACTCAGTTGAGCAGACAGCTTACAGAGTATATTAACTTTGATTAGATAACGGTTGGTTGTACATCAGTATCGAAAAAAATTTCATTGAGTCATGTCCGTCCGTCCGTAGGTCCGTCTGTCCGTTAACACGATAACTTGAGTAAATTTTTAGGTACCTTGATGAAATTTGGTATGTAGGTTCCTGGGCACTCATCTCAGATCGCTATTTAAAATGAACGAAATGAATGACTATAACCACGCTCACTTTTTCGATATCAAAAATTTCGAAAAACGGAAAAAGTGCGATAATTCATTACCAAAGACAGATAAAGCGATGAAACTTGGTAGGTGAGTTGAACTTATGACGCAGAATAGAAAATTAGTAAAATTTTGGGCAACGGGCGTGGCATCGCCTACTTTTAAAAGAAGCTAATTTAAAAGTGTTTCAAGCTGTAATTTGGCAGTCGTTGAAGATATCATGATGAAATTTGGCAGGAACTTTACTCCTATTACTATATGTACACTTAATAAAAATTAGCAAAATCGGAGAACGACCGCGCCCACTTAAAAAAACATTTTTTTAAAGTAAAACATTAACAAAAAATTCAATATCTTTACAGTATATAAGTAAATTATGTCAATATTCAGCTCCAGTAATGATATGGTGCAAAAAAATACAAAAATAAAAGAAAATTTCAAAATGGGCGTGGCTCTGCCCTTTTTCATTTAATTTTTCTAGGATACTTTTATTGCCATAAGTCGAACAAAAATTTACCAATCCTTGTGAAATTTGGTAGGGGCTTAGATTCTAGGACGATAACTGTTTCTGTAAAAAGGGCGAAGTCGGTTGAAGCAACGCCCAGTTTTTATACACAGTCGGCCGTCTGTCCTTCCGCTCGGACGTTAACACGATAACTTGAGCAAAAATCGATATATATAAACTCAGTTCACGTACATATCTGAACTCACTTTGTATTGGTATAAAAATGGCCGAAATCCGACTATGACCACGCCCACTTTTTCGATATCGAAAATTACGAAAAATTAAAAAAATGCCATAATTCTATACCAAATACGAAAAAAGGGATGAAACATGGTAATTGGATTGGTTTATTAACGCAAAATATAACTTAAAAAAAAAAAACTTTGTAAAATGGGTGTGACACCTACCATATTAAGTAGAAGAAAATGAAAAAGTTCTGCAGGGCGAAATCAAAGCCATTGGAATCTTGGCAGAAATACTGTTCGTGGTATTACATATATAAATAAATTAGCGGTACCCGACAGATGATGTTCTGGGTCACCCTGGTCCACATTTTAGTCGATATCTCGAAAAAGCCTTCAAATATACAACTACCAACACTCCCTTTTAAAACCCTCATTAATACCTTTAATTTGATACCTATATCGTACAAACACATTATAGAGTCACCCCTGGTCCACCTTTATGCCGATATCTCGAAAACGCGCCCACCTATAGAACTAAGGCCCGCTCCCTTTTAAAATACTCATTAACACCTTTTGTTTGATACCCATACTGTACAAACGCATTCTAGAGTCACCCCTGGTCCACCTTTATGACGATATCTCAAAAAGGCGTCCACCTATAGAACTAAGACCCACTCCCTTTTAAAATACTCATTAACACCTTTCATTTTATACCCATGTCGTACAAACAAATTCTAGAGTCATCCCTGGCCACCTTTATGGCGATATCTCGAAAAGGCGTCCACCCATAGAACTAAGGCCCACTCCCTTTTAAAATACTCATTAACACCTTTCGTTTCATACCCATATCGTACAAACAAATTCTAGGGTCGCCCCTGGTCCACCTTTATGACGATATCTCGAAAAGGAGTCCACCTATAGAACTAAGACCCACTCCCTTTTAAAATACTCATTGACACCTTTCGTTTGATACCCATATCGTACAAACAAATTCTAGAGTCACCCCTGGTCCACCTTTATGGCGATATCTTGAAAAGGCGTCCACCTATAGAACTAAGACCCACACACTTTTAAAATACTCATTAACACCTTTCATTTGATACACATATCGTACAAACAAATTCTAGCGTCATCCCTGGTCCACCTTTACGGCGATATCCCTAAATGGCGTGCACCTATAGAACTATGGCCCAGTCCCTCTTAAAATACTCTTTAATACCTTGCATGTGATACTTATGACATACAAACACATTCCAGGGTTACCCTAGGTTCATTTTCCTACATGGTGATTCTCCCTTGTTTTGTCTCCATAGCTCTCAGCTGAGTGTGTAATGTTTGGATACACCCGAGCTTAGCTTTCCTTTCTTGTTTGTATTAATTTTTATAATAATAATATTTTTATAAAACGGTTATTTTTAGCAGTATTTGGCATTTATCCGATCAGGGTGGCTGCATTAAGATTAAGATTATCATTTATTCCATTCATTGAAGCAATTTGTACCGTACACAAACATTTAAATTACTACCCACAACTAAAGGTCGCGCTTTTTGGTTGTTCTTGACCTTTTGAGAATTGTTCTTCTTTTGCTTACTGGGATGCGGAGTAACTGAAGAAGCAGAAGTAGGAGAAGCGACTGGCTCAGCAACGTCAGAAGCAGCGGCAGCGACACAAGCATAACTAGAACTATAATCGACAGCAGCAGGTACACCATCAGCATGACTCGGGCTTACCGCAACAACATCAATAACATTCGCCACTGAGCGCGTGGGAGATTTCAATGCTTTTTGTAGGCATTGTGTTTTATTTATTGCACTTTGTGCTTATTTCTCATTCGGTTCAACGATTTTGGTTTTTGACCGCGTTTGACGAACATTGTGTGTAGATCAGTGGCGTAGTGAAGTTTTCTTGAGCCTGGGGAAAAATATTTTTTTTTTGGTCCTCCCCCCATTATGACCAAAACAATATAATTTTATATATTCAAAAATTAATAAACCAAAAAATTCGTAGGCTAAAGCTATCATCTATAAGTATACTCAAATACATATTTAATAATAATATGATTATCAGGGATACGATTTTAAGGCATTTGCCTATTTTGTCTGCTTCGTCGTATGTATAAATAAATTAAAGAATCACGCGTTTTATCTCTTTCTACACTAAAACTATGATTTCTAAATTGCCTTTTTCTGCCTTTTTGTAATATTTTGCCTTTTTTTGCCTATTTATATCTACATATGTGAAGTTTTACGTTGTTTAAGTATTGAAAGTAAGTCTGCTACGTTTAAACGGCACTATCTATTAATTACCACGAGTTTATGTTGTACAACACTGGAATTCATCTTATCAGCTGATTGTGAATTCCTTGTCGCAGTGAAAACCGACATGAAAAGTCGGTTGTCGTTTGCAATTTCAAATTTGTGTATGCTCAAAGTCGAGTGTGTATTTTACGAACATTTAAAATGCCTAAAGCAATTTGTTATAATTCCGTAAAAATCAACGGTTATATAAAGGAATTCGGGTCAAATATACTTACGACTGATGGAAAAATATTAATTTGTGTTTACTGTGGAATTAAAGCAAATCACGACAAGAAACACCACATTCAACAACATCTACAAACGGAAAAGCACAAAACAGCTGTATCATTGAAATATTCTACGAAGGTGCAACCTGTTACCTCATTTTTAAATACACCGGAATCAAACATATTTTTCCGAGATATCACCAAAATGATGGTAGCCTGCGATATACCATTATTCAAAGTTAACCATACGGAATTCAATTCGTTTATGGCAAAATATGCCCAGAAAAAGGTTCCTGATCAATAAACTATGCGAAAACATTATTTAAAGGAAGTTTATGAAAATGTTTTGGAAGAAATTCGGTCGAATATTGGAGATAGCAGTATTTTTGTATCAATAGATGAGTCTACTGACAAAGCCGGCAGATATGTATGCAATGTTGCTGTTGGTCCTTCGCGTCAAGGTGGTCGAGGGTATCTCCTAACCTCCGAAGTAATTCCAAAAGTAAATGCCTCAGAAATTGCTAAGCCTTTTGATAATTCCTTGAAGCTTCTATAGCCAGAAGAAGTTCAACGAGACAAAGTGCTGATATTTGTAACAGATGCCGCACCGTATATGAAAAAAAGCGTAGTAGGGATTCAGTTATTTTACCCACGAATAATCCATATTACATGCATACATTGCTCACGGAGTTCACAGGATATGCGAAAAACTTCGAAGCCAAAAAAGCATTTTCAATAAGTAAGGAAGGTTAAGTTCGGGTGTAACCGAACATTACATACTCAGTTGAGAGCTATGGCGACAACATAAGGGAAAATAACCATGTAGGAAAATTAACCTAGGAAACCCTGGAATGTGTTTGTATGACATGTGTATCAAATGAAAGGCATTAAAGAGTATTTTATGAGGGAGTGGGCCATAGTTCTATAGGTGGACGCCATTTAGGGATATCGCCATAAAGGTGGATCAGGGTTGACTCTATAATTGGTTTGTACAATAAGGGTATCAAAAGAAAGGTGTTAATGAGTATTTTAAAAGGGAGTGATCCTTAGTTCCATAGCTAGACGACGTTTCGAGATATTGCGATAAAGGTGGACCAGGGGTGACCCCAGAATTTCTTTGTACGATATGGGTATCAAATTAAAGGTATTAATGAGGGTTTTAAAAGGGAGTGGTGGTAGTTGTATAGGTGGTCGCCTTTTCGAGATATCGCCATAAAGGTGGACCAGGGGTGACTCTAGAATGCGTTTCTACAATATGGGTATCAAACGAAAGGTGTTAATGAGTATTTTAAAAGGGAGTGGGCCTTAGTTCTATAGGTGGACGCCGTTTCGAAATATCGCCATAAAGGTGGACCAGGGGTGACTCTAGAATGTGTTTGTACGATATGGGTATCAAATTTAAGGTATTAATGAGGGTTTTAAAAGGGAGTGGTGGTAGTTGTATAGGTGGTCGCCTTTTCCAGATATCGCCATAACGGTGGACCAGGGGTGACTCTAGAATACGTTTGTACAATATGGGTATCAAACGAAAGGTGTTAATGATTATTTTAAAAGGGAGTGGGCCTAAGTTCTATAGGTAGTCGCCTTTTCGAGATATCGCAATAAAGGTGGACCAAGGTTGACTCTAGACTTTGTTTGTACGATATGGGTATCAAATGAAAGGTGTTAATGAGTATTTTTAAAAGGGAGTGGACCTTCGTTCTATACGTGGTCGCCTTTTCGAGATATCGCCATAAAGGTGGACAAGGGGTGACTCTAGAATATATTTGTACGATATGGGTATCAAATGAAAGGTGTTAATGAGTATTTTAAAAGTGCGTGGAGCTTAGTTCTATAGGTAGACGCCTTTTCGAGATATCGCAATAAAGGTGGACGAGGGGTGACTCTAGAATGTGTTTGTACGATATTGGTATCAAATTAAAGGTATTAATGAGAGTTTTAAAAGGGAGTGGTGGTAGTTGTATATGTAAAGGCGTTTTCCAGATATCGACCAAATGTGGACCAGGGTGACCCAGAACATCATCTGTTGGGTACCGCTAGTTTATTTATATATGTAATACCTGCCAAGATTTCAAGGGTTTTTTATTTCGCCCTGCAGAACTTTTTCATTTTCTTCTACTTAATATGATAGGTGTCACAACCATTTTACAAAGTTTTTTCTAAAGTTATATTTCGCGTCAATAAGCCAATCCAATTACCATGTTTCATCCCTTTTTTCGTATTTGGTATAGAATTATGGCATTTTTCTCCCATTTTCACAGAAAACAGTTAAAGTCATAAAATCTATGCCCCTACCAAATTTAAAAAGGATTGAAAATTTTTGTTCGACTTATGGCTTTAAAAGTATCCTAGACAAATTAAATGAAAAAGGGCGGAGCCACGCCCATTTTGAAATTTTCTTTTATTTTTGTATTTTGTTGCACCATATCATTACTGGAGTTGAATGTTGACATAATTTACTTATATACTGTAAAGATATTAAATTGTTTGTTAAAATTTTACTTAAAAAATTTTTTTTTAAAAGTGGGCGTGGTCCTTCTCCGATTTTGCTAATTTTTATTAAGCGTGCATATAGTAATAGGAGTAACGTTCCTGCCAAATTTCATCATGATATCTTCAACGACTGCCAAATTACAGCTTACAAGATTTTAAATTACCTTCTTTTAAAAGTGGGCGGTGCCACGCCCATTGTCCAAAATTTTACAAATTTTCTATTCTGCGGCATAAGTTCAACTCACCTACCAAGTTTCATCGCTTTTCTGGCTTTGGTAATGAATTGTACACTTTTTCGGTTTTTCCAAATTTTCGATATCGAAAAAGTGGGCGTGGTTATAGTCCGATATCGTTCATTTTAAATAGCGATCTGAGATAGTGCTCAGGAACCTACATATCAAATTTCATCAAGATAACTCAAAATTTACTCAAGTTATCGTGTTAATGGACGGGCGGACGGACGGACCGAAGTCTATATCTATCTCGGTTCCTTTATACCTGTACAACATACTCTGTGAGCTCTGCTCAACTGAGTATAAAAAGCCCCTCAAGAATTCGATTTTTTAAGAAAAGCAACCGTATCTCCCTCTTCCTCCTCAACCTGTAAGCTGTAAATATTTAAAATATATATGCATATATTGTGGTTAAAAAAATTTTTGCTTACAATGGTTTTAACGCGCTGGGGAACTTGGCCTGAGGCAGCATCTTATTTTGCAAAAAACCAAAAAAAAAATCAAAGAAATAGTTGAAGGTCTTGACGACGATGCGTCCTGCATTATTTTTGCGAAAAAAATATTGTATTGTATTATACCTGTGTTTACTCGTATATATAAAGTTTCTAATTTATTGGTTTGTATTTACATAGGTGAACCTATTAGCAATCCATTGACAATTCTCAACAACATAGAAAACAATTTAAAACACGCCAAGGGACCAGTAGCTAAAATTATATTGGAAACATTTTATAAACTATTCCAATCGAATCAAGGCCTGCAAGTTATAAAAAAAGTTGCCGCAATTGTGAATGGTGAAAAGTTTGTGGAATTACCAGAAAATATAGCTATAAATGAAGTTGCGGTTTTGAATTGGGCACCATTGGTATCTTTAGATGTTGAGAAGACATTTAGTTCCTTCAAAGCTATGATTCGGGATAATCGCATGAGATTACTGCCCGAAAATTTCAAAATGCATTTAGTAGCATTGTGCTACTATGAAAGCACCAGCGGCTAAAGCAATCAACCAGTTTAAATATGTAAATATTTTTGAATATATATGCATACATGTATTTACAATGTACATTGTACATATCGAGTATTGTCGGATTGTACACCCATACTTAAATATGTACCAAACAAGACTAAAAAATAAATGCCTTTTTTTGCCTTTTTTTAAAACTAAATTTGCCTATTTCTCAGGTTTTAGCGCCTATAAATCCTATCCCTGATGATTATAATACATTATTCAAACGAATATCTATATGCAAATTTTTCTTGAACTTTGAGGAAGAAAATATATCAATGATATCATCAAAATTTATCATTTAAAATTTTTCTTTTTCCACACTTAATAATGTTAGGTCACTTCGGCGACCTTGCCCCATCGTTGATTGTAAATGCATATGTCAAAATCAGTTTTAATTTGTTGAATGAACATTCGCACCTAGCAATTGATACTGAGATTGTCCGAAGTATTTGAAGTGCCCCTCGCAAGTTTGGAAAAACATCTTCTCCATCCGAGATTATAAAAGTAAGCAATTCTAACGGAGTTTTAGGTTCAATTTCTTTTCTACTTTGGAGTAATATTTTGCAATCACATATTTCGATAAAAAGTTCTGTTCCATCGAAATCTTTATTACAAAATTCACCCTAGTTCTTACAATTTCTTTCTGAGTCGTTATTATCCTTGTTTAACCAATTTCCAACGTCTATGACAAATCTAAACTTAAAATTAAGGTATTTAGTCGTGTAAATCTTGTACGTATTTCTTGTCGGAGACGATGGAGAACACTTTTCGTAATAGGAGAAATACACATTCTGCAGAAAGACCAACGTCTCTTGCCGATTCTCTGAGCTTTTTGAAGCGCCTTCTTACACGTTTTACTATATCAATATCCCATTTTTCACAAACAGACTTCGCTTTTCCTACAGCTTCTTCACAGATAGTGTCACGAATTTTGGATAGTTCAGTCACCAATGATTTAAGATCATGTTACTCTTCTCTAAAATTCATCCCGGGATCTTGTAATCTGAGCTGTTCACGATCAATCGTCCAATTTCGGATAGTTCAGTCGCTAATGATTTAAGATCATGATACGCTTCTCTAAAATTCATCCCCGGATCTTGTTATCTGAGCTGCAAACGATCAATGCTTAAGATTTCATTCCAGAAATGAATTAATGTTATGAAACTAAAATTTTTTATATTTTGCAATAGATCTGTAGCTTCGCTTCTGGTGTTACTTGTAGTGTTAGTGTCGTCTGCTAATTGTGCTAAGTGTTCTATTACATAGTCCATCGACGATAACGCTTACCGCTTATATTCTGGCACTGCATCGTGTTTCAGATTCACATTTGACAGTTTTTGTTAAAGCATTTTTTTAATAATTCCCATCGTAACGTCGAACGTGAGAAAAAAAGATATATACTTTCTATTATTTCACAACCTGTCGCAGGTATTCCCGATATATGCATGCATTTTTTAGTATAGAAATTTTTTTCCAGAAATCAGTTATAATAAAAATACAAATAATCGAGGAAGTTCTACTTTGTGGACCATATGGTGTCCCCGTTAGTAGTGCCCGGTGCAAGTTCCCCCCTTTTGCCCCCCCTCACTACGCTTTTTTTTTATTTTTTGTTATGTAGAAGTGAAACAAAAGCTGGCTGGGTTCGACACAACACTATTATGTCACCTCTTGTGATTTAGATGTTACGTTTCTGAACTGCACAGATGCCTCCCGACCACGCAGATAATTTGCAGTTCACCTTTTGAGACTGGGAGGAAGGATGGACACTTCCACGTCTTGCAACAACATGCCGTGATTGACAGTATCACAGACTTGTGATAGGTCTGCCGTTATGAGTACTGTTCTGTGACGGTGTTCTTGATTCAGTCCACAAATAATTTGTGTGCTGGTGACGTTTATTGCGGTGGCATTGCTATGCAATTTTGGGAAGCCATGCAGGTTTGCGGTGAAATAAGGAAATAGGACTAGATATATTTTTCGGTAGGAAGCTCCCACGTTAGCTGGTTTTCCAAGCTAAGCACCACCCTCGCCATTTTCCATTTTTCACGGTTGGCGAAAGTGGACAAAAACAGGTGGAAGACGAATGCTAGATAAATCCTTTTTGCCAAGTTTGTTAAGGGTCACCATGGATATGCCATATGGGTGTAATGTTTTGGATGTTTTAGCACGAACGATGCCATCATCAACCTCTTTGGCGGTGGCGGTAATTTGGGGAGGTGCGATTTTTATGCTTGTGTGCGCTTCTGTTGGCCCGCGGTCTGGCTTTGTCAACCGTAGAATGCATTACATATTGTAGACAAAATGCTCTCGCGCATTTTTTCGTATTCGACAGCATTTTATCGCCGAAGGCGATGGATATTTTGTCGTTGTGCTAATCGGTTTCGATAGGGACTTTACGGTAAACCATAGCTTACACACACCGGAAGAGAGGTTATAATTCTTTAAGTGCTCCTCCCATTTCACCCCCTTGTGTTCATTCACAAGCAATCTGACGCATTGGCTTATATGGCTTATTTGCAGGTCCCTGGAGTCGTGCTTTCTTACAAGGTCCCGTTCTACCGCTAGAGTTGCGGCTTCCGATGGAAAATTTGGGCGGATTTCCGGGATTCTTTAGGCGAGAATAATAGAGCCAACGAGGATTCAATGACTTTGTGGAAAGCACGCTCCCCTTGTCGGGCATCAGTCGGGATAGGGAGGGCAGCACAGCGATATAAATTTTGTAAAAGCGTTTGTATAAGTTTTGTAATCTTCCTAGTTTCTTTTTTGAAAGTGCGTTTTTTAGGAGTGAAGAATTCGACGGATCGCTTGAGCGAAAGGACTATGAGTAGGTGGTCGGGTGCCAATGTTACCATCGGCTGCAAGTTGACGCAGTCAACAAGTCCTGCGCTCAAGATGGGAATGCCTGGCGAACTGCGACAGCTTCCCACCATACGTGTGGGAGCGTCTCCGTTTATCGCAGAATGTCGTTTTTCTATTTGGTCGACCAACATATCGCACCTGCTGTCCGCTTGTAGATCAGAATACCACAGATCGAGGTGGACATTAAATCGTCCTGGTGCTGGACGGCCTTGATTAAGCATTGGATTACCCGATGTAGTTAGGTTGGGGGTCTGTCTACATGGCGCAATGAAACCCGTCGGGAATTGCCGTTGATGAGACCAGAACATCTGGGAAAGTGGCACCGTCGAAGGCAGGAGCTGCATTGGACAGATGCCGCCAGCATATATATTCTGTGGTGGCAGACGGTGCACAATGTGGTAGGGACAAAGAGTGTTTTTCCCTGACCTACAAGTGTACTAATGCCAGAAAGAGGGGGAAAAGAAGACTTGGGCCAGGGCTGATTCTCGCCATTACTACCTACTATACTACCAATATGGTAATTATGGGTAGAAGCGGCCGTATGAGCTTGTAGCGCCGTGGGGCGAGAGCAGCAGCGTCTTCTTGTTGCAAAGAGCTGCTTGAGGGTAGTAGGGGTGGGCGCTTAGGGGCAGACTACGGGACACCCTTGGGCGTGCACACAAAGGTGCCACAAAGGATTTGTAAAAATTACGGGGACGAATGGTTTTGGGGTCCCAGCACATCCCGTACGGTGTAACTATCCCTTACGCTTTACCCGCTGACAAGAGTATCACCGTCCCAGAAAGATTATTTTGCGGCACACACATTTTCTCTCGACCGGGATCAGGTACTGACCCCGGATGGGGTTAGATACCTTGAGCAGGAGAATATGGCACACTTCTGCTGAAATTACAGCATTTGTTCGGGAAAAATCAGAATCCCCCCGGTACATATAAGCAGCTGCCTTGAAAAGCGTTTTTGAATTCGTCACAATGATCCTCAGCACTTTAAAGCCTCGATCTTGGGTCCACGCCTTTCATGCTTGGTCGAACATAATCCAATCTAGCTTTGTCTTAATCTCGCCTACTATTATTAGGACGTCTATGGAGTAAGCTTCGAGGGAGGCGCCATTTTAACTAGTTCATCCGCTTTTTCATTCGCATCTATTCTTATATGCCCTGGGACCTAATATGGATGAATGTTTCTCCTTATCCCGGTTCTTCCCAAGGCTTACTTACACACTTACATACTTTCGGTGCTGTGCTTTGCGGGATTGTTCACTTAATTGCTTCTTGGCTGTCAATATTAAAGTTGACGCGGCTGCACATTCAGCTATTTACCTCCAGTGTTTCTGCTGATTTGATTACGGCTACTACTTTCGCTAGAAATGATCTGTTAACGGAACAGAGCGGTATACTGGAGACCCCACTACCTCCAATACATTGCAACCATAGATATATATGTGTATCGCCTCGTCCGCCGTATGAGGACCCTTGCGTTAAGAGCCCCTTCAAGCGAAGATATGGAATCAGGTAGCCTGTTTTTCCTGTAATTAATGACGCTGTATTACTATGGCTGTATAATCTGCGCCTAAGCTGCCCCTAGACATTGAGCCTAGTTGCATTTGTTGCTATATACTGCACACTCCCTCTAATTTTTTGAGGTTGGTCCTTTTTATATGGCTTGTAACGACAGCCTTTCATCATAGGTACTGGTTCGAATGAATGGCAGCATGTATCTGTGATTACGTGTGATGTGTCTAGGTTCGTATATTAGCAGCAATGTTGCAACGACTGTCGCAACAGCATACTGGCAGCGTTGTGCCTAGAGTAGATACAATGTTGCTGATGGCGTAGCAACATTGCAGTCAAGACACGAACTAAATGTATCTGTGCAGGTGTTAATTTGTGTAAGCGTTTAAGTTCATCATCATGTGTGGATGGGTAAATGATAATACGGGAAATCCGAAAGACAGTTTTGTACGTATAGGTAAAATTTCTAAGTACCATTCTCTGCTACGGCGGTAGCTATAAAAGGGCACAATGTTAGGCAACGGATAAAGTTTTATTCCATCAGTGCCCAGTGCAAGTGCCAAAGTAAAGTAAAGTGCGCGACTTTAAACCGAACAAAAGAAAAAAAAGTGGCAAATTCTAGTGAAGTGCGCGACTTTAAATTCGAACAAAAAGAAAAAAGTTCTTCTTTTGTTTTTTTGGTTGTGCACGCCGCAAGTTTCCACGCGTAACTTCGAGCGAGGATCACGAAAACAGGAAACCTGCGCGGAAAATCGAGAGTCAGGGTAAGTCAAAACCATCTGCTACTTGGCATGCATACAGGTAATTTCCTCCCACCTAGCAAATTTCCTAAGTAAGCCAAAGAGAAAATTGCATTAATGCGGATGCATATATACGCAGCCACCGTGGTGTGATGGTAGCGTGCTCCGCCTGCCACACCGTATGCCCTGGGTTCGCACCCCGGGCAAAGCAACATCAAAATGTTAGAAATAAGGTTTTTCAATTAGAAGAAAATTTTTCTAAGCGGGGTCGCCCCTCGGCAGTGTTTGGCAAGCGCTTCGGCTGTATTTCTGCCATGAAAAGCTCTCAGTGAAAACTCATCTGCCTTGCAGATGCCGTTCGGAGTCGGCATAAAACATGTAGGTCCCGTCCGGGCAATTTGTAGGGAAAATCAAGAGGAGCACGACGCAAATTGGAAGAGAAGCTCGGCCTTAGATCTCTTCGGAGGTTATCGCGCCTTACATTTATTTTTTTTATTTTTATATACGCAGATGTGTGTATATGCGTCTGCGGTCATGCAAACACAAAATCCCCCATGTACATACAATTAGTGAAATATTACATAATATATACATACATTAAGTAATCTCCACCAATTTTCATTCCAGGCCACCTGGCCAACGCAAAAACCCACTGGGCACAAATTCCGACGGCACACCACGCCTACAAGAACTACACACATTTGCTTCCGACAGCACACAACCCCTACAACAACACCAACATTTCCTCTCTTGGACGGCACACAACGGATACAACAACACAACATATTTTTTTATCGACGGAACACCATTTGCTTTCACCAGCAACTACACATTTTTCTTTTATTTTGTCATCGGCGGTGCAACGCCAACAATAATTACGACATCGTTTTACTGCTGGCAATTACAATTTCCAACTGCAACGCAGGCAGCGGCAACAATAACATTTTTTCTATTGGCGGCAACATATTTTGTATTGGCGACATATTGCCACAACCACAACAACTTCATCTCCATCCACCGACCAGCTCAACATAATTAATTTTTATCAGTTCGGTCGGCCTCCAGAGGCCAACAGGAAAAGAAGCGTAAAAGCGGTATTGGCGGCGGTCTCTTTCCACGACAGAAACAAACCACAAAGGCGACAGCAGAAATAATCATCACAATTTTTTTTTTGTTGTTTTCAACAAGTTGTATTTATTGTATTTTATCGCATACCTTTTTATATATGTGTGTAGCTATTCATATGTATATTCTTTTTTGGATGTAGATTTTTGGTAGGAAAAAGGTTGGGAAAAGCTAAGGGCTTGTGGTTGTTAATTTGAAAATTTTGCTAAGTACTTTTCTTGCTAAGGTCTAATTAATATTTCCTTTGCCTTTTTTGAAATTTTTGTTTTTTTTTATTAATTTTTCATTTCACTTTGCTATTTTAAAATTTTGGTTTTTCATTTGCAATTTTCCCTATTTGTGACATTTATTTGTAATACTCTTTTGATTCTTTTTTGAGGCTAGTTACTATGTTCTGAGTACTCAGATCTTTATCGGTGTGCTCTGCCCATAGTCCCGATTCCGCACATGTGTTTTTTTCTTCCTTTTCGGTTAGACCGCGACTAACTCCAAATTATGGCATTTTGAATATTTAAGATTTTTTTGGTTTTCGCTTACATGTATTTGCCAGAACGCTTCCCGCAAACTTTACCTTATCCTTCCCACATTTAACATTAAGGGCTTCGTTATAAGCATCCACATTAAATTTTTTTTTATCTTTTCATATTTCTTTTTTACGATTTTTTTTACACACTTTTTTTTGGACATTGTCATCACGGCTATAAATTTATTACTCATTATCCTCATCAATACTTATTATTAGCTCATTATCCAAGATCGCAAGCCATTGTTTGAGCGTGGGCATATGTACACATGTATGTTTGAGTTTTTTTGCTTCAGCTACTCAACTGCAACGACGTCGTTGGAGAAGGAGAGTAATTTGGTGAGTGTTTTGAGAGAAATATCAAAATTTATGAAAATACACCTGTTTAGTTGTATGCACATATGTTAGCAAATATTCCTGCTCTTGCAAAAGTAGAACTGGAATTAGCAAATAAGAAAAAGAACAACAGATCGCAACGAGCATTTGTACATATATAAAAACTTCACAAACATACATTTACACTTACAAAACTTTTTTTGATATACATATAAATTCCTTATTTCTTTGATGACCTGATTTTGCTTCGTGCAAAATTGATTTTTGGTTTTTTAATTCTAACAAAGATCTTTGGTTTTCATTCGATGGATTAGTTAGCTCTAGGAGGTAGACTTAAGCAAGATTAAATTGTTAATAAAATTATATAATGTAGGCATGAAAACATAGATTTTTGATAATGCAGGGCTAGATCATAACTTTTTGTGTGGGTGTGCACTTGTGCGCTCCAAGGAAAGTGAAGGTGAGTATTTAGGGAAAATTACTGAGTGACAGGGGATGGACCAATGTTAGGTTTGAGGGCATTCTAAAGTAAATAGGAGTCAGCACAGTGTCCACGGTGCAGTGCAAGTTGCACTGCAGAGGGAGGGAAGACTCCACCTGACAGGACAAGCCTTCATCTTTTTCTGCCCCTTATGCTTTCCCCCTTCTAACTTTGCCCCTCACGTCTATTTCTAGCTTTTTCTTTCCTTTCAATACACATGCAGGTATGAACCTTTTTTTCTTCATGTGGATGTGGGTGAGGACGGTGGTGTAATACCCCGCCCATGACGACGAGCTAGCCTGGGATGCAAGCATACCTGCTTGCCGCCGCTCCTCACCACCCCAAACAGTCAGCCACGTAACAATGGCGCCCAACGGTAATAGCCCAATCACCTTTTAAGTCTTCCCATTTTGAAGTTTACTTCTATAGCGGCATGCATTTGAGAAAAACTGTAATGAAATTGGAACCATATGAATGTTGTTGTTGTAAAGCGACAACCACAGCACACTCATATACAAAAAGCACCATAGCCAATCTTAAGTACGGCAGTTGACATGAAAATGAAAGCGTCAATATGGCTCATTTGGTAAGCGTGCGAATGAGCACGCAAAGGTCGCGGGTTCGACGCTGTCTACTGTTTCTAATTTTTTTTTGTTTCTATTTTTTTTTTTTTTTTAAGTATAAAATCACCATTCTTTTATTTGAGAGTTTAAAACCACACTCCGGTGCCAGAGAGTTTAAAAGCTAATTATAAAATCACCATTCTTTTATTTGAGAGTTTAAAACCATACTCCGGTGCCAGAGAGTTTAAAAGCTAATTTACCATACTTACGTACATATGTAAATACAAATTTGTGAAATATATATGTACATATGTTCAAATGTGCCGTTATTTAAAGCAAAATATTGCATATTTTGTGATTTGAAATTATATGTACTATGTAATATTCTATTCAGTTTATTGAATTCAGCGAAGTCGGAGTAAAACGTCATAGAGATCGGGCGCGCTGTGCTTACTGTTTCCAGGTTTTCATAATTTTGTTGGTTACACCATATTGCGTTTAGGGATCGATATGCCGCGAAATAGGAACGGGGCTCGTGACCAAGGCGAATGCTAACTAGAAAAACCCAAAAAACTTCAATTGAACTCACACGTGAATGTCGTGCACGCCAGAGAACATTAATGAATGTGCTAAACAGTGAACACGGTGGTCGTAAGTACCTTTTGAGTACCGACGAAAGTTCAACAAACGGTTGGAAAGAAAATTGGTTTGATAAATATGAGCAACGCCCAGAAGATATGGAGGGGTTGACACTTGCGGAATCCGTTTCTGAATATTCCCAAAAGTTCAAGAGGAGTGTACATTCGTCGGAAGCAACATCGTATCATTCGTTATAGAAATTATGATATAGCTTCAGGTTTTAATGAATATAAACGAGAAATGGTGACCTTATACATCCCATTTCGCAATGAAGAAGCTGAAATTCTGGACGAAATTAAATTTATTGGGATCTACGATGAAAATGAAAATCATATTTTGGAACGTCGTAGAGAGTTTGAGTCAGATTTAGACATAAACAAGACCATAGAGATTTGTCGACAACTTTGTCGTGAAGATGACCAAGGGAACGAAAGCGATGAAATCCGTGAAGTTGCTACCAGATTTCCAGAGTGAAACCCATTCCAAACATTATATGATAATCCAAATTCGAACGTAAACAGTGATTTGCGCTTAGCGAAATTAAATAAACTGGGAGCTATTGCCAAACGAAAAGAACATCTGATGCGAAATGAAGAATTTTATAAACTCATGAGGATGTCAAGCCAAAAACAAAAGGAACTTTTGATGCATGTCATTCACAATCTGCAATTACAAAATCCATCTATGTTGCAAATCTTCTTCACGGGACCTGCCGGGTGCGGAAAAACTTTTGTGATTAAACTCTTGATGGAAATTTATAACCGATATTCAGAAAGCGATGGATTTTGCAATGATTATATAACATGTGCTTCAACTGGAAAAGCTGCTATTGCTATTGATGGGACAACGATACACACTGCACTAAAGATAAGTATTTCAAAGTTGCTTCCGCTATCAATTGAAGTAGCACAACAATATAGATCCCTGTTTAAATACGTTCGAGTATTGATTATCGATGAAATTAGTACGATAGGGGTCGAGCTGTTGTCCCAAGTTAATTCCAGACTAAAACAGATCACTGGTATTTTTCAAACAAACTTTGGAGGTTTGGATCTTATTTTAACTGGCGATCTACGTCAGCTACCACCTGTTCGTGCTACACCGATTTATAAGCAAATCGAGAACCAACTAGCAGGTCCAACACTATGGCGGGGCTAAAATTTTTTGAACTAAATGAAGTGATGCGACAGAGTAATCGAACTTTTTCAACAATATTAACAAAAATTGGTGATGGCCAGCTGTTAGACGAGGAAGAGTTGGAATTAATGGAGTCACGATTTTACTCCGAAGAGGCGGCTGACACAATTTTCCCAAATGGTATACGATTGTTCTTCGATAATCATTCAGTCGCTAATTACAATAATAAAGTTTTAAACACTGCAATCGAACAAGTTATTTCCGAAGCAACAGATGTATACATTGGTTGCCAAGGTGTTGAACAGCAAACTTTTATGAGGCAAAAATTGCACAAAATGTCCGTTATCGATACAGGAGGTTTGCCTTATGAAATTACGTTGGTTATCAATAAACCATACATCCTAACAACTAATATTGATGTGTCAGATGGGTTAGCTAATGGTGCTACCGGAAACTTAATTTTTATAGAATATAATGACAATGGGGAGATTGGTCGTTTATGGCTGCATTTCGCTGATTCTGCTAAAACTGGTGAAAAAATCAGAAGAAAAGCAGCGGCGTTAATACATAAGTACAATATTTCACAACTGGCAGTGCCAATAGACCGAAGAACTTCCTCTATACCATTAACACGCAATAAAACAGTTCTTGTAAAGCGAAACCATTTTCTTCTGGTCTCTGCGTGTGCGATAACGATTCATAAGTCACAAGGCGGTACATTTGGTGAGATCTTCTACCAGTAAGGAAAATCACATGCTCAACAGCTATTATACGTCGCATTATCACGATTAACATCGATCCAAGGACTTCATCTTGTCTCAAAAAAAAAAAAAGGTAAAACATTTTATCACGGCCGCAGACCAACAGTATCCACAATTAAGTTGCGAGCTGAATTTGAATGGCTTAACTTGAATCGACTTGAAACAATTGAAAATGTATTATATGATTTTATAAATGCGAGAAATGGATTGTCATTATTCACTGTTAATTGCCAAAGCTTACGCGCCCATTTACAAGATATTTAACTAGACAGAATAGCATCATCGTCGGATTTTCTAATTCTTTCCGAGACGTGGATTGATAATGATACGTTTTTAGACATTCCCAATTTCGATAAAGTAATCCAATTGTAATACCATATACAAGAGCTGGTGGGGTTGCAATCTACCATAACACACATGACCGGGGTAGTGTTGTTACTCCACAAACAACACTCAACGCAAAACAATTGGAATCAATGTCCGTTCAGATTTCTAAGGTGGGAGAAATATGTGCTTGTGAGAGTACATTGGGTAGCAACAAAACAATTGTAATTGTAGCAATTCATATTTCTCCCAAAAAAGCAATAACTAAAATTATTGAATTCATCCATGAGGGTTTAATAAAATATACCACAAAATGCCGATGATTTTAAGTGGAGATTTCAAAGAAAATTTTGCCTCGGATACATCGATCTCATTAATGGAATTTCTCGCCACCAAATTTAATTTAAAGCTTTGCAGCAGTCGCACTGAATCTTCAACGCGATCAAAAACAGCAATTGACGCCGTGTTTCAAAGGAGCATTGATCAAATCGAAACTAAGACATATGTTTCATATTGTAGTTATCATAAGCCACTTGTATCTTTTGTATAAATTTGATTAATAATAATAAAATTAAAAGTCTAAAAATATTCCTTAGTTTAATTTAAAGAATGTTACACTTCAGAATTACCGATATCTGCCAACAAACAGATATTCAGAGTATAAAATCACCATTCATTTATTTCAGAGTTTTTAGAGTATAAAATCACCATTCATTTATTTCAGAGTTTTTAGAGTATAAAATCACCATTCCTTTGTTTCAGAGTTTATAATTCAACATCACCACACTCATATAGCAGCTAGTGATGCTTTGTATGTATATGTGTGTGGAATTTTATGAATACATCACACTCATATAGCAAAAGCACCATAGACGACAATCTTAAGTACGGCATTTGACATAAAAATTAAAACGTCTCTATCGCACATGTGGTGAGCTTGCGAATGAGCACGCAAAGATCGCGAGTTTTAGACTGTCTACTTTTTCTAATTTGTTTTTTTTTTTCATATAATTTCTTTTTTTATCTTTAATATATGTTTTTTTTAATCATTTAATGCGAAACGTCACTTACATCATAATTGCATTTGATTTGTCTTTGTAATTGAATTTATTACGGCTGTGATATTTTGTGAGAAATAGAATTACCAATATCTGTAAACATAATTTTGTTGGTTACGTTTAGGGACCGATATGCCGAAAGATAACAACGGGGCTCGTGATAGACGGCGAAATGCTAAATTAAAGAAGTAAACTTCCCCTGGGTGTGCACCGCCCACACTTATTTTTTTTTAATAATTTTTAAATATGTAGTAATTTTTATTTAGTTTTTTTTCGATCTCCATTAATCCTTCAAGTTCCGCTTTTATTTTTTTTAGTTTCCAAAATTTTCTTTCAGTTTTTAGCTCTTTTATTCTCAACACAATAGCCAATAATCTTTTAATCTTTCCCATATTTCCACCTAGTTTAAATTATTTTGATTTAGATTTGAGATTGTTTTAGTTCTCAATGTAATAAACAAATGACTTTTTGTTGCTTATCATTTTTTATCTTCCCCCTTTTTTTCTTCTACTTTCCGCTACTTTTAAAGCCTTTCCTCCCTTCTCTTATTTGTAATCTCGACCCCTATTTCCGTCTTCCCCTGGTCGATAAGTGTCATCATGACGAAAATAAGCAGAGTGACCATTTAAGGGTCCCTTTGTTGAACTTCTACGGTGTGAAAAAGTGGTATCTGACATGGCATTCAGCTAAAAGACGGGCGTTAGCAGGAATTGAATTTCACATACACAACATACGCAAACATATTTCTTGTACACATATATACGGTGTCTTTATAATATTTATTATTTTTATATATTTTTTTTATTGGGTTTTGGGTGAGATTGGATCTCTTACCTCTGTTTGTTTTATATTTACTTTGTGCTTATTTGGATCTGCAAATACATGCAGATTGTTTTTATTGAAATTCTTTCTTTGCATCTCATTTTTCCTTTTTCTCATAATTTCCTTTTTGTCACCATTTGGCTCGCGGTCGGGATGTCGTGTCCTTGGAGGTATTAGGGTGTCCGGGGCAAAATTGTCGTCCGTTTTTTTTTTTTTTTTGGATTTTTGTTTAAAAGTTTTTTTGCTGCTGCAGACAGTGAATGTCTGACCAAGGCCAGGACAAATATAGAGGAAAGACCTTTTGGGAGATTAGGAATTTTAGATTCCAATAGGCATGTTACGAGGAGTCGTGCCAGGGCTCTTGAAAACCAGATTGCTTGTTCTCTTTTCACACAAATCTACACAGGGATTCCGCGGCCCATAGACTTTGTGCCTACGGATTATTTCAATAGGTGCGCGTCGCAGATTTTCGGATCGTTTGGCCCTGAACGTCCGCTTAGGGTCTCTCTCGCGAACGCGGTGTCGTCTCACAAAATATCGATTTGGTATGCCAAATGTCCAACACCGAGGACGTGGGTAACCGAGGGGGCGGTGTTCCGATGGTGAACGCACCACCAACGGCTTCCGGGGGTCTTAGTGTTCCTCGCGCTGACGCCAATGAAAAATCAACCAGCGTTGAATAGCTGAACCGAAAGATGGCAATGATGGCGCAACAGCAAGATTTGGTTGTATAAATGGCGGCAAAGGTGCGGAACATCAAAGCAAATGTTGGAAACCTTGGTGGCCGAGTGGCAGAGATGAAGGCGTCTGCCCAAGCGACGGGACATCGGACCGCCTCATCATTCACGCCCCAACCTCAGAACCGGAGAAGGGAAACTACCGAACGTGATGGTACACCGTATGCTATTGGACTATCGAGCGGAATGGTAGTAGCCCTCAAAGATGGAAAAAACTTGACTTAGAAAAATGGCACATCAAATCCGATGGGACCAGCAAATGAATGAGCATCGAAAGCTGCATCTTTCGTGTTGAGAGAATGCGGGAACAGCATGCTATTTCCTTTTTCCAGCTTTTCACGGACTTTCATTTTCTGGTTCCCGGCGGTGCTTTGAAGTGTTATTGGCAGGTACACGAGGGCCATGCGGATGAGCCCGACTTTGGCTATTTCGAGCTAAAGCCCGAGCTGCTAAGCCACGTCCGACTAACAAATCATCCGTGAAATCATGGAAAGGAAACAGCAACCCGCCAAAGCTTTCGACGACTTTTTTAGCGAAGTCCAAAACCCGACATTCCGTTTGCGGAAGACTATCCCTCAGAAGGAACTCGTTGGCATAATTAGGGGAAATCTTAAACCGTATCTAGACAACTTGATCTTCACCATATAAATGGACTCTCTGGCGAAGCTCAAAACTGAGTGTAAGAGGGCCGAAAAACTCATTAAGGAAAATAAGAGTAGGTCCAGCGCTATAAATGAGATAGATTTTGAAATACCAGATTTAGGTGAGAAAAAGGTCGAAGCTTTCGTTAGGAAACCCCAACACCAAATCCCAGCCAATCCCAATAGTGTTCGTCCTTCTGTTAGTCCTTCCGGGTCCAAGTCTACCGCCAATTCCTTTTGTGCACCACCCTTCCATTTGATGTTGTGTTTTTCGTGTGACATTCCGGTGGATCACCTTGTGAAAACCCCGGCAGAAGCAAAAACCAAATAAGTGTTCGTTGGCGTTTCACAACATGGTTTGTTTTGCTTGTGATAGTGACGCGTCCTTCTGTAGTTTTAAACCAATACAGGGAAACCCCAGGGTAGCCGGGTTGACCGGGGACTCCATCCAGGAGATACGCAACCCGGCAACCCAGCAATAAAGATTTTGATGAGGGGAATGAGGGAGAATGGAATTAAAGTAGAGGGGAGAGGTAACCGAATATCGGGAAATGAAAAGCTTACACCAGGGGAAGGTAGAATATGAGGAAGCTAGAAGAAGACTATTTTGCAAGGCAATTAATAGCAGGATACCAAATTTTAAATTAGTCGATCTGGTACATCCAACGATGTAAGTCAAACGTATACATGTACTTTTATGTTTTTTTTATTATAATACTTGTATTTTTGTATTTCTCGTCCTGAAGATGACTTCTAATTGAAGTCGAAATATCGATAAATAAAAAACGACAATATATAACAAATTTATTTATTTATTTATTTGTTAGTCTACAAATTTTACAATTAATCAAACTAAATATGAATGAATGAATGAATATAAATGCGAATTACAGAGCAAAATTAACAAGCATACATAGTGAGCAAAATTATATTATAAAATATGTATATACATATATTATTGAATCAGTTGTCGGGATGGACTGTGATGCCGAGCAACGGAATTGATTATCAGTGCTGTCGGAATGGACGTGATTTCGAGCAGCCGATGTATATTTAACACACAATAGTAGGCCTGCGATGTGTGGGAGGTAGGAAAGGACGTGGTTCCAAGCCAGCCGCCCAAAGTAATTATTGATTATTAGTGCTGTCGGAATGGACGTGATTTCCAGCAGCTGATGTATATTTTACACACAATGAGTAGGGCTGTGATGTGTGGGAGGTTGGAAAGGACGTGATTCCAAGCCACCCGCTCAAAGTAACTATTGATTATTAGTGCTGTCGGAATGGACGTGGTTTCGATCAGCTGATGTATATTTAACACACAATGAGTAGGGCTGCAATGTGTGGGAGTTTGGAAAGGAAGTTATTCCAAGCCACCCCCCCCCCCCCCCCCCCCCCCCCCCCCCAAAGTAACTGGAAGGTAACAGATTTAGTTTTACATGTGATTTTGAAACAGTTATGAGTTCAAGGCAGTGAGTATATATTTTTTTATAATGTAAAGTGTGTCGCAAGCATCAATATTATTACAGTGATTATTGAAGTCTTGACACAGACAACGAAGAGGTTCGTGCATTTGAAAATTCGATATACATGTATTTGGAAATACCGAGAGGGCCTAAAAGGGACATTAAACATCACCTCGCCAAGCAGAAATGGACTGTTTATCATCCCCCTTAATAGTTTTACCATAAGTAAAACGCCAAGCAACTCCCTACGGCTCTGTAGTGAAGTAAAGTGTAAAAGTTTTAACCGGCTGCAATAGGGCAAATGATTTAAAGCAAAGAGCAAAAATTGCTTCTGGACCGATTCCAATTTTTCGCTATGAACCTGATAACGCGGGTTCCAGGTAATGGAAACATATTTCAATATAGGTCTTACTAACGATAAAAAAAGTTTTAGTGACATAGGGGTCATTGAATTCCTTTGACCACCTTTTTACGAAAGCCAAAGCGCCTCTAGCCCTATTCACATACGATTCGATATGTAATTTGAAGTCCAGTTTAGGGTCCATTATAACGCCAAGATCAGTAAAGTTTGTGACTTGCTTAATGATATAATCGCCTATCATATACTGCTAGGTTTTAAAAGATTTCCTCGTAAAAGACATAAACGTGGACTTCGTTAAACTTAGTTACATGACGTTCACGTCACACCACTCAACCAGGTTATTCAGATCCGATTGAATAAGTACCCTATCTTCAGTTGAGCGAATGGGCATAACCAGTTTGACATCGTCAGCGTACATCAGCGGTATGCAGCACTTCAAAACATTTGGGAGGCCATTAATGAAGAGCAGAAACAACACTGGACCAAGGTGACTGCCCTGTGGAACTCCAGAAGATACATTGATGAATTCAGACAAGCAATTGTTAAACACAACGGTTTGCTTTCTACCTACCAAGTACGAAGAGACCCAAGAGAGAAGCCGTGATGAAAAACCCAATCTATCGAGTTTTAGTAGGAGTAAGGAATGGGAAACTTTATCAAACGCCTTACTGAAATCAGTGTAAATGACATCAACTTCGCAGTTCGTCCTTAAGTTATTGGATACGAGGGTTGTGAACTCCAGCAAGTTAGACACAATGGACTTACCCCTGCAAAAGCCATATTGTGACAGGTCCACTGCCGAAGATACTGCAAAAGCCAGTTGATTTGTGACAACTGATTCAAATAGTTTTGGAATAGCACAAAGTTTGGCTATTCCTCTATAGTTTGTGACACAAGATCTACTCCGACTTTTATAAAGTGGTATTATAAACGACTCCTTCCACTTCTTAGGGAATATCCCTTGCCTCAAAGAGGCATTAAATAAGCAGGTAAGGGGTTGACAAAGAAATTGAGCGCAAGTTCTCAGCACAACAGATGGTATTTCATCAGGTCCACCGGAGTAGGAAATTTTCAGACTTTCCAATTGCCTTAGTACCTCATCTGTATGAATATATGGGATACCTACTGAGTTAAGCGAAGGTAATTTGTATTGATAATCCACCGGAGGGGAGTCAGAGATAGTCGAGTAATTGGATTTAAAAAAGTCAGCAAAGATATTAGCAATCTCGGAGTCAATACTAGAAATCCGATCGTCATACTTCATTACAGAAGGAAACCCTTTAATTTTTCTTTTGGAGTTGACGACGGAATAAAATGTTTTTGGATTGGAAGAGATCCGATGCTTAATCTTCATCAGATAGTTCTTATAACATCTTATCTGTAGCCTGTTGTACTTAAGGCGCAAGATGCAGTATGCAGCATAATCACTATTAGAGCCAGATAATTCGAAACGCTTGAAGAAGCGTGTTTTTTTTGTTTTTTTAGATAACTAAGTTCTCGAGAGCTCCAAGCAGTAGCTGGAGATGCTGAGGAGGTTTTGGAAAAAGGCACACATTTGAGGAATATCGCATGTAAAACGTTGGTGAAATAGACGGAGCTCGCTTCAATATCTCCGTCGTACTCAGGCCACTTTACTATAGAGACTTCGTCGACTAGTGAAGACCAATTGACCTTTCTAAACAGAAACCGGCGCGAAGACGCATTCGGATCGGTAGTGTTCCGCACCGGTATGCTAAGACAATCCAGGTAAATTGAAAGTGCTGGATAATAAACATCCTCAGGCAATACCACTGGATCACATCGAGTAACAGAACAATTTGATGTATCGTCTGAAAAAATCAAATCTTATTTGCCAAATTTATAATGAATTCTGTTAAGTTGATAAAGACGAATGTCTACAAGGTCATTTAAAAACTCGTAGAATACAACATTACAAGCAGTGGCAACTAGCATTCCGTCAATAAAATTCCACGACACAAAGGGCAGATTAAAATCGCCAGCCACTAAGACATAATCAACAGACCTTGACATAGCAAATATAAATTTCAATAGGGAAGAATGTTTTAAGTATACAGAAATATCTGACTGGGGCGGAATATAAGACGCAACAAAATATTTATAAATAGATAAAAGTTTAACTCGCACGCAGAGGATTTCAACATCAGAAGAATCATCGAAGTACACTTCCTCAGCAGAGAACCTGGTATGTACGGCGATTAACACGCCTCCACCAACTCTGTTTCGTCGGTCTTTTCTAAAGATCTCATAAGAATCTGCTAATATCTCAGAGTTAAACACAGTTGGTTTCAACCATGTCTTAGTAAAACCCAAAACGTCATAACAGAGTTCATGAATACGGAAAAAAAGATCAACTAGTTTAGTATTTAGACCCCTAACATTCTGATAGTAGACGTAGAGGCCATTATGAAAGGTGTCAGACAAATCTCTAACTCCGCGGGAATTTCTACATCTTTTCGGAAAAAACGGAAGGGCTTAATGTACACGTTACTGGGCCAAAGAGAAGCATTGAAAATTTGCTATATTCACTTTCAATCACTCGAACTTTAAAAGCGTTTCTCACTAAAGTGTTAATGTCGACATCTCTCTTTACTAACTTAAAACAAGCGACATTAGAAACAGCAATGCCAAAGTGATCAGAGATGTATTTAACAATACTCTCCTCAGTGACCGATGGCTTAAATGAGGACAAATGAAACCATTTATACCGCACAAACACATCTAACTCAGCATTGTCATTGCTACCACTAACAACACGCGATTTTTGCGTAATTTCTTTAGAAGCACTCTTTCGTTGCCTGTCAGAAACATCAACATATAGCACATTTGCATTAACTGCGGTAGCTGCAGTATCTGCATACGATACAGTGCCAGCAGAGCGCGACACTACACTTGTACTTGTCACATTGTTGACAACAATTTGAGCATTAGACTTATTGGAATTTTCAGAAGGCGCATTTGAATTATTTTTATGATTGTTAGCTTTAGTTTATTTAGATGTGGATGCAGTAGATTTAGTTTTAGATGTAAAATTGAAACTAATTGATGTTGATGTATTCCCAGATGTAGACGTAGTTTTAGACGAATGAGAGACTGTAGGAGATGAGGCGTTTTTAGATGTGGATTTAGATGTAGATGCAGGCGAAGTAGAAGTTGTCTTTGTAGTAGAACTAGTAGAGAGAATTATCGATGTTTGCGGCTGAGTAATAATAGCAGCAGGTTTAGATGTAAGAGTAGTAGTAGGTGTAGGTGATGAAGCATTAGCTCTCAGATTATCGATAGGAGAATTAGAGAACTCCGGGCCAAGCGGGGTAGCAGGAAAATCCATTAGGTTGCTTTGTATTAAGTTGTTGTTATTGGATGCCATGGGGAGATCAGAAATAAATAGCGCACTATTTCTGACATTCGAACAACCATATGACTCAGCAACATTTTAAGTTGTTGTTGGATGACTTCAAAGAGTCCATTATATGATTTTTTAAATCATCGAATTTTTTAGACACAGCATTGGAAATTATGCCAAAAACTTGTTTTTGAGCCACAAGAATAGCGTTCAAAATATTAGAAAACTAGTCCTTCATGTTCACACACTTTTCACACAAGTAAAGAAAATGCGGGTTAGCCTTGATTAGCTTTACTTCATAGTCCGATATACCCTCACTACAGGCTCAGAGGACGACTAAAGACGCATACCTCTTACCCCACATCGATGGAATTCTCATCAGGTTACAGAACATACGCTTTATCTCCGCAATTGACCTTAAGGACGCTTTCTGGCAGATTCCCATCGAGATGACGTCGCGAGGAAGGACCTTCACTGTCCCTGGCCAACCCCTGTACAATTCGCCGTAATGCCTTTCAGGCTGTGCAATGCAGCATAACGTATGTGTCGTCTTATGGACAAGGTCATTCCGGCCGCTTTACGTGAGAAGGTTTTCGTGTATCTAGACGATTTGTGAGTTTATTCTGAGGATTTTTTGTCACATATGTGTCTGTTGTTTTCCAACCGGTCGCCCGGTGTCTGCGCGAGGCAAGATCGGCAATTTATCTACAAAAAAGCAAGTTCTGTTTTAAGGAAGTGCGATATTTGGAGTACATAGTCGTAGCTGTGAGGGACTCCCCCATATCTAAACAACGAAGCAACTACGACGATTCCTGGGCATGTCGAGCTGGTACCGACGTCTCATACAGGACTATGCGACCATTGCAACTCCACTGCACGACTGCCTCAAGAAAGACAAATTTAAGAAATTTACCATGATGGACGAAACCTTAAAATCTTTTGATATTTTGAAACAAAGCTTGATTTCAAGCCCAGTGCTTACACACCCTGATTTCAACAGAAAATTTTATATTTAATGTGACGCATCGACTGACGGAGTGGGATGGGTGTTGTTTCAACTGGACGATGGCCAGAAGGAAAGACCGATTGCCTACGTTTCGGCAAAACTTAATAAGGCGCAGAAAAACTATAGCATTACAGAACTTGAATGCTATGCCACGATCGTGAGTGTGAAGAGATTCCGACCTTACGTGGAATGAACCCCGTTCACCATCATAACTGATCATGCCAGCCTTAAAAGATTCATGAATCAGAAAGATCTTTCTGGGAGGTTGGCAAAATGGAGTTTGAAACTCCAGGGTTATGACTTCGATATTCAACATCGAAAAGGTGCACAAAACATGGTTCCTGACACACTCTCACGAATTCACATGGCCGAGTTACTAACCAACGATAGAGCCATCGACGTATGTCTCGAGACACCTTGCTTCGAGTCGGAGGAGTATACGGAGTTAAAAAAGACGGTAACCGAGAACAAAGGCAAGTTACCAGATTTGTGTTTATCAGACGGTTACGTTTACAAACGGACGCAATTCGACAGGGGGAATAATCTTCTATCGGACCAGGCCTGGAAACTCTGGGTTCCGTTGGAATTGCGACCGGGCTGGAAGGGTCGTCTCACAGATCACCGTCCGTTGGTCATGGTGGCATCCACAAGACACTGCCCCAACTACGTCAGAAGTATTACTCGCCAGGCATGGTTTCAGATGTTTGCGCGTATATTAAAGAGTGTGAAACTTGCAAGATTAATGAAACTCAAAACGTTTTCAAATAACCGATGATGGGTAAACAAAAGGTCACATAACGAACTTTCCAAAGTTTGTTTATTGATTTTATGGGTCCTTATCCACTTTCTAGTGATGGTCATGTGTTTGTCTTTGTGTGTTTAGACCACTTTTCAAAGTTAGTGTTTTTAAAACCGATGAGGAGGGCCAGTTCAGCAGAAGTCATTAAGTTTTTGGAGAGAGATGTCTTCTATATATTCGGCGTGCCCGAATATGTCCACTCGGACAACGGAAAACAGTTTGTGTCTGAGATGTTCAGCAGCTTTTTGGAGAAATATGGCACAAACAAATAAAAGCTGCATTCTAGTCGCCACAGGGTATAGCTGCGGAGAGAGTTAACCTATCAGTATTACAAATAATTAGATCCTTTATAAAGGAAAATCAAAAGAACTGGGACAAATGCGTCAGCGATGCCGCATTTGAACTCCGCACCGATACACACTCTGCAATCAACATGTCGCCTTGTTTTGCCACTTTCGGTATGCCTATTACAGCATGCTACATCATACGAGCCATACCGAAAACTGGCGGTGGTTAAGAATATTGTTTGTGAAATAGATGCATCCAGCTATAGAATGCATCTCATCAGAAACAAGATCATGAAAGAGCTGAAGTTGGCCCACGAAAAGAGTAAAAAGATATAAAACACCAGGAGTAGGGATGTCACGTTCAAAATAGTACAAGTGGTGTATCGCCGAAAATTTAAACAAAGTTCCCAACTCAAAAACTACAATGCCAAGTTAGCCCCTAATCAAATCCAATGCGTTGTCTTAAAATCAATAAGAAATTCGATGTATGAGCTCGGCAACAGTAGTGGGAAAATGATCAGCGTATACCACGCTGAAGACATTTTTTCTAAATATTTGTATGTTCTTTTTGTTTTTTTGTAGTGCTATTACCTCTGTTCAGTGTTTTGCATGTGTTCTATGTTATTCATTTATTAATTGACGTAGTTTATTTATGTACTTATTGACGTATGCGATTATTTTATAAAATTTTTTTTTCTTGGCTTTTTTTATTTATTGGATTATTTTTGAATTTATTTAGAATTTTGTTTTTATTTATTTATTTATTTTATATGTTTTTTTACTTGGCTGTAGGATCTGTGAAATTTTATTTAATTAAATTTTTTATTTCATCGTGGTTTTTTTTTGATACCTGTGATATTTTATTTCACATTTTTTATTTTTATTAGTTTTATTATCTCTGATATTTTATTTACTATTAGATACGTAGAGCAGTATCTGTTATATAGGTTTAAATAGTTTAAGAAGTAGCATTAGCCAAGTGATTCAGTTTGTAGGTAAACGGTAGTTTAGAATCGTAAAGAAGATCAGGTCCGGCATTGAATCGTGGGTCGAGGCCACACGTTGGGCGAGGAAGCTACAGGCTGCGTTTTTCTACGCACACTCTCCATAGTGCAAGCACCATCGGCGGTTGCGAGTCTGTAACGACAGCCTTTCATCATTGGTACTGGTTCGAATGAATGACAGCTTGTATCTGTGACTACGTGTGATATATCTAGGTTCGTGTGTTAGCCGCAATGTTGCAACGACTTTCGCAACGGCACAATGGCAACATTGTGCTTGGAGTAGATAAAATATTGCTGATGGCGTAGCAACATTGGAGTCAAGACACGAACTAAATGTATCTGTGTAGGTGTTAGTTTATGTAAGCGTATAAGTGTATGAATGCATGAGTGTTTGGATGTGTAAATGAAAATACGGGAAAGCCGAAAGATAGTTTTGTACGTATATGTAAAAAAAAATTGTCCGTTCTAAGTAACGTTCTATGCCACGGCGGTAGCTATAAAAGGTAACAATGTTAGGCAACGGATAAAGTTTTATTCTATCAGTGCCCAGTGCAAGTGGCAAAGTAAACTGAATTGCGCGACTTTAAACTGAACAAAAGAAGAAAAGTGTCAAAGTCTAGTGAAGTGCGCGGCTTTAAATGTGAACAAAAAAAAAAGTTCGTCTTTTGTTTTTTTTTTGTTTTGCGCGCCGCAACTTTGCACGCGTACCCTCACTAGTGTCAAGCGAGGACCATGAAAATAGGAAACATGCCCGGAAAATCGAGAGTCGAGGTAACTCAAAACCATCTGCTACTTGGCATGCATACAGGTAATTTGCTCCCACCTATCAAATTTCCCAAGTAAGCCAAATAGAAAATTGCATTAATGCGGATGCATATATACGCAGATGTGTGTATATGCGTCTGCGGCCATGCAAACACAAAATTCCCCATGTACATACAATTAGTGAATTATTACATAATATATACATACTAGGGAGGGTCGATTTAAAAATCGCTCATTGCTCTGTGGAAATCGTATTCTAAGGATCAAAATAAGAAACCTTTCCTCTAAAACGAATTCTGATGTCCCCCCATTTGGGTCGAACTTTTGGGTAGGGGCAATTTCAATTCTACCTGCTGTGTCTTGTGGTGGCTTAAAAAAAACAACACAAGCAATTTTACGATCTGCAATTGTGTCACAGTTATACCTTCATTTTTTAAAACGGTTGAAAAAAAAACCCACACAACTATGTTTACGATATTCAAATGCATCACAGTGATGCCTTGATTTTAAAAGGGGCTTGTAAAAACGCAAATTTCTAATAATTTTTTTTAATTTCTTTTCTATTACTAAGTTAAATCCATTTTTCATTTACATATGTTCTGACTAAATAAATTTCTAAAGAGAAAAATAAACTCCAAAAAGAAAAAACATAGGCATTTCAAAGTGGGACTTTTCAAAATTTGCCCCTACGACCCAAAGGGGGGGACATCAGAATTCATTTTAGAGGTATGGTTCCTTCGGCAAAGTTTCTTATTTGATCCCTAGAATATGATTTTCATAGAGCAATGGGCGATTTTCTTGCCCCCCCCCCCCCCACAAATCGACCCGGCCTAATACATACATTAATTAATCTCAACCAATTTTCATTCCAGGCAACCTCGCCAACGCAAAAACCCACTGGGCACAAATTCCGACGGCACAGCACGCCTACAACAACTACACACATTTGCCTTACGACGGCACACAACCCCTACAACAACACTACCATTTAATTTCACCGACGGCACACCACGTCTACGACAACACCACCATTTGCTCTCTTGGACGGCACACAACGGATACAACAACACCACATATTTTTTTATCGACGGAACACCATTTGCTTTCACCAGCAACTACACATTGTTCTTTAATTTTTTCATCGGTGGCGTAACGCCAACAACAAGTACGACACTGCTGGCAATTACAATTACCAGTTGCGACAAAGGCAGCACTTTTTCCATTGGCGGCCACATATTTTGTATCGGCGATATATCGTCACAACAACAACAATCACAACAAATCCATCTCCATCCACCGACAATAATTAATTTTTATCAATTCGGTCGGACCCTAGAGGCCAACAGGAAAAGAAGCGTAAAGGCGGTATTGGCGGCGGTCACTTTCCACGACAAAAACAAACCACAAAGGCAGCAGCAGAAATAATCATCAAAATTTAATTTCAAAATTTTGTTCATTCTTTCCACAAGTTGTACTTATTGTATTTTATCGCATACCTTTTTATATATGTATGTAGCTATTCATATGTATATTCTTTCTTGGATGTAGATTTTTGGTAGGAAAAAGGTTGGGTTTATTTTAATATCTTTACACAAAGAATTCAAAACTTTATTAGACCAAAAAGTTACTCAGGATCCACTTTTACTTTTATTTCATTATTTTCAATAATTTTATTAAATAATTTTATAGGATTATTACCATATATTTTTACAAGAACTAGACATTTAATTTTTACATTAACTATAGCACTATAACGATGGGAATAAAAAGTATTTGGATTTGGTGTAGTGCCCATTTAGCGGCACCAGACGGAATTGAGTTCTTTATTAAAAAGGTGTTTCTTTTATACAAAATTTCTATAAGCTAAAATACGTACTTACACTAATACTTACAAACTAAGTGTGTTACATACATATACATTCTGTTCAGTTGTAATGCATACATATACTTTCAGTTCAGTTCCATGGGAACTGCATCCTAAGCATAAATAAAATTAGCTGTGGAATCTGCAACGCAAGCACAAATGAATTATGTTAATAATTTGTATACAGGTAAAGGCTTATGGCGAGCAATGCTCTAAACAGTAACATACCAAGATTCAGGTTTCCAGACAGTGCACGGCTTAGTAGAAAAGATATGTTTGTACAAATGAATGAATGTGTCAATGAATCTCTGGCCGTACCAAAGCGAGCCAAAATATATATATGTACAAATATATTAACATGTATGTAAGAGTCAATGCATTTAAGAAATTCCAAAAAGGGTTGAGATATATGTTTGTACAAATGAATGAATGTGTCAATGAATAACTTAATGAGTGAATGCTACACCATCCGCCTTTGAAAGAGTAGACATATATAATTTTGTGCACGAATTATCTATGGCTACTCAAGTTATCGTGTGCTTACTTTGTTTGTTGGTTTTTTTTTTTTGGTGTTTGTCAGTGTTTTATGACATTTAGCTTGATTTCCGAAGAATTTTTTACATTTGTTTTTCTCTGTTGTTTTGTTTTATTATTGTATTTTCTTTTGCATACAATAAAAATGTTCTTTGTGTTTACAAAATTATAGTGCTCTTATTCTATGAGTTTAAGTCTATTTTTATGTATCAAAATTTTCTTATTTTTATTATTTTTATTTATGTTTTCTATGTTTCTATATTATACATTGTTTTTATCGATATTTACTACTATAAATGGAATTATAGTAGAATTATTATTGGTATCAACTTTTTCTACCTTATAGGGACCTTTATATCTTACTTACTTACTTACTTAATTGGCGCTTAACCGTCTAAACGGTTATGGCCGTCCAAAAAGGCGCGCGAGTCGCTCCTTCGCTCCGCCAACCGGCGCCAATTGGTCACACCAAGGGAGTTTAAATCGTTTTCCACCTGGTCCTTCCAACGGAGTGGGGGCCGCCCTCTACCTCTGCTTCCATAGGCGGGTTCCGATAGAAACACTTTCTTGGCCGCAGCGCAGCTGCTGCGTTTTAATTCGCTGGACTATGTTGATGTCTGCGTATAGCTCGTACAGCTCATCATTAAATCTTCTTCGGTACTCGCCATCGCCAACGCGTAGAGACCCATACATCTTTCGAAGAACCTTTTCTCTCGAACACTCCCAAAGCCGCTTCATCTGCTGTTGTCATGGTCCATGCTTCTGCCCCCTATAGCAGGACGGGTACGATAAGTGACTTATAGAGTATGATTTTCGTTCGCCGAGAGAGGACTTTACATTTCAATTGCCTACCTAGTCCAAAGTAGCATTTATTGGCAAGATTGATTCTTCACTGGATTTCAGTGCTGATGTTGTTGCTAGTGTTGATGCTGTTCCCAAATAAACGAAGTCTTTTACTATTTCGAAATTATGGCTGCCAACAGTAGCGTGGTTGCCAAGGCGCGTAAGCGCGACTCTTTGCCGATGATAGCAGGTACTTCTTTTTGTTCTCATTCACCACCAAACCCATCTTTACCGCTTCTTTTTTCAGTTTGTAGCGCGGGTGTTTAGGCCGATGATATCAATGTCATCAGAATATTCCAGTAATTGCACGCTTTTATAGTATATTGTTCCAGTGCGGTTAAGTTCTGCAGCTGGTATAATTTTCTGCAGCATCAAATTAAAGAATTCGCACGATAGGGGGTCACCCTGTCTAAAACCTCGTTTAGTTTCGAACGGCTTGGAGAGATCCTACCCAATTCTGACTGAGCTGATTGTGTTGCTCAACGTCATTTTGCACAGCCGTATAAGTTTTGCGGCGAAACCAAATTCAGACATAGACGCATATAGGCAGCTCCTTTTCGTGCTGTCGAAGGCGGCTTTAAAGTCGACGAAGAGGTGATGTGTGTCGATTCCCTTTTCACGGGTTTTTTCCAAGATTTGGCGCATTGTGAAAATCTGGTCGATGGTAGATTTAACAGGTCTGAAGCCGCACTGATAAGGTCCAATCAGCCGGTTCAAGGTGGGCTTCAATCTTTCGCACAATACACTTGAAAGGACCTTATATGCGATATTAAGAAAGCTGATTCCACGATAGTTGGTGCATTTTGCAGTATCCCCCTTCTTGTGGACTGATCAAAGAGCAGTTAGATTCCAACCGTCGGGCACGCACTCGTCCGTCTATATTTTGTTAAGAAGCTGCTGCATGCGCCTTACCAACTCCTCGCCGCCGTACTCGAATAGATCCGCAGGCAATCCATCAGCGCCCACGGCCTTGTTGTTTTTCAATCTGGTTATTGCTATATTAACTTCGTCATAATCGGGCGTGGGGGTATATATTCCATCATCATCGATTGCGGGATCGGGTTCTTCATCTCTGAACGGTGAATTGCTGCCTCCATTTAGGAGAGCAGAGAAGTGTTCCGTCCATAATCTAAGCACTGTCTGGACATCAGCTACAAGGTCGCCGTTTTCATTCCTACAGGAGTTTGCCCCGGTATTAAAACCTTCCGTCTGTCGCCGTATTTTTTTGGTAGAATTTTCGGGCGTTATTCCTTGTGGCTAGCAGCTCAAGCTCCTCGCACTCACGCCTTTCTGCTTTTTTCTTCCTGAAAAGGCGTCACGCTTCCCTTTTCAACTCTCGATAGCGTTCACACACTCCTCTTGACGCGCTCGCTTTTAACGTAGCCCTGTAGGCAGCGTCTTTTCTTTCGGTTGCAATGCGGCATTTTCATCGTACGAGTTGTTTTTTCGTGGGCGCCGGTAACCAATTTTTTCCTCGGCGGCATTACGAATTGCTTTGGATATATGCTCCCACTGCTCCTTTATTTCTTCAGGATGAGTGGTGCTCTCTGAGAGCAGGTGTCCACAGGCGTGAACGCCAGCACTTGGCGACAAAGTCTCTCTCCCACCACGAATCCTACGCCGAAACTGCGCTTATTCGTATGGCCACTCCAATAGACGTCACAATTTTTGATCTTCTTTCTTCCTTGCTTCGTCCAACGCATTTCTTGGATGGTGGTGATGTCAGATTTTGCTTTGACGAGGACATTAACCAGCCGGGCATCTGCACCAATCCCATTCAGGGATCGGACGTTCCAGGTGCATGCCCTCAATTCATTGTCCTTCAAACGTTTGCCATGGTCGTCATCAATAGAGAGTGTATTTATCCGAGGCTTGTTATATTTCATTGGAGTATGGTTCTACGTGGCGGGTTCAAGCCCAGCACACAACCCGCTCAGCGGGAGTGAAAATATTACTTGCACGTTTATATAGCGAGCCGCTTGCTCCAAGACAGACGCCCGCTTGCAGCCGCACCTAGAGGTGTACAGACGCTGCCGATGAGATCTCCCTCGGCTAGCCCTTAAACCGATTATGTCAGAGTGGCCTAGCCAGGTTGTCGCCTTCTCACATTAGCTCACCGTTAAACGGATGTTTAGCGGCTACCCAGAGGATACGTGGCCGCAAGCGACCGGCAGTAGTGAGCTGCTTGAACCGCATGCAAAAGAATCGCTCTGGCCATTCCCAGGTGAATGGCGGTCAGAAGCTTTCCCCACTTTCGTGGACTTCTACACACGGCTTCACCATTCCACCTTTATATCAGGGATGCACCTTAACGTTAAGCTAATCGTTTATCAAAAAATTTCCACCGTTTCCGTTGAAACACTTCGAAATATTATCGATAAAGAAATTATCAAGATAAATTGTATCTCGTTTTTAACCGAAACGAAAAGCTTTCGTTAGCGTTAAAAACGTTAACAGAAACCTGATACTTTATGTTTGAATTGTGCTGGCAATGCTATAGCCATGGTGAAGCCGTAAGGTGGCAACAACGAGCGCACATACACACACAAACTCTATGTAATTTGTTTGTGTAATTCGTTGGTGGCAATGTCAAAAATACTCTGAGAAATGTTCGTACTGTCAAAATTCATGAGAAAAGTTGCAATCAGTTTGGATAATGCTTTCACCTTTAATGACTCCGCCATCAATCAGCTTTGCCAGCATAGTTTGAAATTAATAATCAACATAAACGATTTGATTTCGTTTTGATATGGCAGAAAACGAAACGAAATCATTTCGTTAATTTGACGATCTTAACGTTAATAAACGAAACGAAATGACTTCGTTTCGTTTATTAACGTTGATTATCGTAACGAAATGATATCGTTTCGTTGGTTAAGCATGCCTGCTTTATATCTACTATCTAACTTATGACCTCTCTAATAGGCGAGGTTTTCCTAGATAAAACAGGTCAAACTTATTTTTATATTTCAAAAAAAAAAAAAAAATAATGGAGATTAATTATTTATATGTATTTAATTAGCGAGCTTTGCTCATATTGCTTTATACAATGGTTTTTGTAATTGATATTAGAGAAAAATTGTAAGTTTACAAAAGGAATATAAACAAAAAAGGCAACTCTTAGAGACCAATTGTACAGCGAACAACGGAACCTTCATATGGCGTAGCAGCTAAAAAAAAGGCTTGCACTGATATGAATGTTGGAGACTCGAGTTCAACGCTCAGCTCCCGAAAAGCTAGCTGATGAAGAAGTGAAATTCAGAAACATGTCCTAGTAACCATCGCCGTTTGTAAACTTACAATTTTTCTCTAATATCGATTAATTATTTAGTTTTCCTTACTTTCTACTCCACACAACCCTATATATATCCTATCGACTAAATATAGGAGATGTAGTTTTCTTTACCTTGGCTATTTCTATTAAACAAAGCTTTTGTATTGTTATTAAAATTAAAGCGTATAAAATAAGATGATGGTTACAGTCATCATTGGCTGAAAATTGACATTGTTTTAAAAAGCAGGATTTCTGAGCGTATTATATACAGTAGATTGGGTAGATTCAGTTGCTGCAAGAGCAAGAAGTAGTTATATAGTGATAAGTGGTTAAACCAATGGGTACAGTGGATGCAAATATTTTTCGTATCTTTTCTTATACCATTTTTCATATATTCCAGTAATATTTTTATTTGATCTTATGTATCATGCGGTTTTCTGGGTGGCCTTCCCAGCTGGGGTCGTCGTGATAATTATGAAGAATTTATTTTATTTTTGTCGACATTTTTCACATGCATAACTTCTGGAGTTAATGCAAATATTATATCTTTGAGAACTTGGGTACCTATTAATGCACATATTAGATCTTTGAGAACTTGTGTACCTATTTTATATTTTTCAAATTTGCCTACTCGAGTATTCCATTCATTAGCAATCAATTTGTCCCTAAGGGCAACTGTGTTTTTATTTTACAAGTCCTAGATTGCCGGCATTTTTCAGCCTGGTTAAGTATTGTCCTAAGTAAATCTTTTCCTCCACAATCTGGTTGCTTGTGTTTATTATGCTTCAAATTTTATATCCTTTTGGATGAAAACGAGTGCGAGTACATGCATTTTTATCTAAATTACCACTATCTGTGAATATCGATATTGGCATTGCTTCATGATTATCTTTGGTTTGTGTAAAGATATCATGAGCATCCAAAAGAGAATTATGCAAATTCTTGCTTTGCTATCGGACTTAGGCAATGCTTGTAAAGCTGTCTGAAAAATTTGTTGTTAAATGAAGCATTTTGGGGTTTACTGTTTGCAAATGTTTGCTGCTCTTCCTCAAAATTGGATTGACTTGCAAATAATGAAGTACCAAAGGTAGTTTTAGATGCGGTTCTGAACGCTTTTCAATAGGTGGCACATATTTGATTATTCTGGTATCTGATTTTTCAGTTTTTTCATTCTCTTGGGTTTAGACCTTGTCTAGACTATCTGCTGGGCTTATGTGTTTTTTCTTTAAAAATTTATTCTGAGTTGGGTATAATTTTAGGAATAAATTGAGGCAAGCGCAGACTGTTAAAATTATCAACAAGATTTTGATAAAGTCTATAATGCCTCACTATGGTCAATGACCTGAATGGAATTAATTACATTCGCACTAGGCTCTTCTAATTTTGACTCTTTACCTCCCATTTTAAAATAATAATTGTAAAAATTTTATTACTACTTGTTCTAATTTGTTTTCTATGCCATTTTGTGCTTAAAAGGAATTTTCTGTTTTTGAAAAACTTCAGTAAACATTTCAAAAGAATTTTTTTTTCACATTTAAGGAGTTTTATGAATTAAAAAAAACCTAATTTTTTTTCTTCTTTTATTAATCTACTACAACGGAAAAGTACTGCGTCAAATTCCTGCTGGCAGCCGTTAGGTTACCAAATGCTTCTAAAAATACTTACATAAAAAATAACTTAACTAATTCTGCTTGGCTGGTCTTCCACGATCTTGTCTTCTTTCTAGCTTGCTGGATCCCTTGTTTATTCCACTTCGTTATGCGTTGGTTTTGGTGGCGGTAGTGCAATACATTTCAACTGAAGGTATACCCATTACGTGGACATATGTAGTAGATGCAAATGGTTATCATCCAACTGGTGAGCATAAACTGGATCTCTTATTTATTCCACTTCGTTATTCGTCGGTGGAGGCCTTTTTGGTGGCGGTAGTGCAATACATTTCAATGGAAGGTATACCCATTGCGTGGACAAATGTGGCAGATGCAAACGGTTATCATCAAACTGGTTATCCTAAACCCTAGTTACTGGAACAAGTGTTGTTTAGTTTGTTAATATGATGATGAGGATGCCAATAATAAGGCAGGATGCCAATTTAGGCAGGATGCAGATAATGAGGGAGGATGCCAATAATAAGGCAGTGGGGTATTAGGGTCGGCAGTCGGATGTCAATTTAGGCAGGATCGCCATGTAATGATGGGGCGTCCGGCTAAAGATGTTTAGCAGACTGCATTTTAAATAGCAGTTTGCTTATTCTTAAGCAGAACTGGCAGGATCGCCATGTAATGATGGGAATAAAAAGTAATTGGATTTGGTGTAGTGCCCATTTAGCGGCACCAGACGGAATTGATTACTATATTGAAAAGTTGTTTCTTTTATATAACATTTCTATAAGCTAAATACCTACTTACACCAATACTTACAAACTAAGTGTATTACATACATATACAATCAGTTCAATTGTATTGCATACATATACTTTCAGTTCATTTCCCTGGGAACTGCATTCTAAGCATAAATAAAATTAGTTGTGGAATCTGCAACGCAAGCACAACTGAATCATGTCAATAATTTGCATACAGGTAAAGGCTTGTGGCGAGCAATGCTCTAAACAGTAACATACCAAGGTTCAGGTTACCAGACAGTGCACGGCTTAGTTACCGTGGCATGTAGAAAATATATGTTTGTACAAATGAATGAATGTGCCAATGAATCTCAGGCCGTACCAAAGCGAGCCAAAATATATGTATATACAAATGTATTAACATGTATGTAAGAGTCAATGCATTTTAAAACATTCCAAAACGGGTTGAGGTATACGTTTGTACAAATGAATGAATGTGTCAATGAATAACTTAATGAGTGAATGCTACAGTGGTTGTTAATTTGAAAATATTGCTAAGTAATTTTCTTGCGAAGGTCTAATTAATATTTCACATTGCCTTTTTTGAAATTTTTTTTTTTTTTTGATTAATTTTTCATTTCACTTTGCTCTTTTTAAAATTTCTTTGATTAGTTTTTCATTTGCCATTTTCCCTATTTGTGACATTTATTTGTAATACTCTTTTGATTCTTTTTTGCGGCTAGTTACTATGTTCTGAGTTCAGCGATCTTTATCGGTGTGCTCTGTCCATAGTCCCTCTTCCGCACATGCGTTTTTTTTTCTTCCTTTGCGGTTAGATCGCGATTAACACGAAATTATGGAATTTTGAATATTTAAGATTTTTTTGGTTTGCACTTACACGTATTTGTGAGAACGCTTCCGGCAAACTTACCCTTAACCCTCCCGCATTTAACATTAAGGGCTTGCTTATAAACACCCACATTAAATCTTTTTTTATCTTGTCATATTTTTTTACGATTTTTTTACACACGTTTTTTTTGGACATTGTCATCACGGCTATACATTTATTACTCATTATCCTCATTATTGACTCATTATCCAAGATCGTAAGCGATCGATCTTGATCAGTGTTTGAGCGTGGCCATTTGCACATATTTTTACGAATATTAGCAAAAGTAAGGAGTGCTGCCATCTCTTAGCCGATGCTAAGCAGTGACGTGAATTCACATCCATAGATCAATCATTATGTATCTACATAAACGAAACAATAATTGCGTCTACACATATGTACCATGTACGTATACGAGCAGCGTAGAATCAACGCACAAACACATGCATATATCTGAGATACTCCTGAAAGTATGCAATGAGAGAAGCTATAAATTGTGCAATTGTAGTTACAGTTGCGAAGTTTGAAAGCTGATGGACTAGTAGATTCTGGAAGCGCCTATAAGATGCGAATGTTGAAATCAGAGAGTGTAAAAGGCAACAAATGTAGAGGCACTGGAATTTAGTTTGATTTGAGCTATCAAGCAGTTTCGATTAAGACGAAATCTAGGGAGCAATAGTAGTATTATTTTGAAAGAGTTTCATTTGAGCTATCAATAAGTTTGGTTATTAAGCAAGCTATTCGTAGCAAATTATAAGTGTTATTGTGAAGTACTTTAATAAAGGCCATTTTTCCATTATTCAATATTGGAGTTATTTATTCAACAGTTTAGTGATTCGAACTTAGCAGAAGGGAAAATAAGAGGATTTGCAAGTAAATTCGTTACAATATGTATGTTCGAGTATGTTTCAGCTACTCAACTGCAGCGGCGCGTTGGAGAAGAAGAGTAATTTGGGGAGTGTTTTGAGAGAAATATCAAAATTTATCAAAATACACATGTTTAGTTGTATGTACATATATTAGCAAAGATTCCTGATCTTGCAAAAATAGAACTGGAATTAGCAAATAAGAAAAAGAACAACAAATCGCAACGAACATTTATACATACATAAAAACTTCACAAACATACATTTAGACTTACATATCTTTTTGATATACATGTTATTCCTTATTTCTTTGATGTCCTACTTTTGCTTTGTGCAAAATTGATTTTGGATTTACTTGTGCGTTTGCGGTAGGTCATGGATTAGGGTTTTGACTTTTTTTTGCCCTTTTATGTTATTTTGCTTGAATTTTGTGTCTGTAGATTTTAAGATATGAGTTGGTAGGATAAGATATTAGGGTGGTTCATAGATTTTTTTTACTAGTATAAGAAACCTCTCCGCTCGTTTCTCTTTTTTACTTTATTTGTTTTTCTTTACAAGCAAATTGTATTGAATTGAATTGAATTTAAATCGTATATTATTATTTTGTTTAGCTTTTTTTTTTAATTTAATTTTAAGCAGGCTTTTTTAATTCTTACAAAGTTCTTTGGTTTTCATTCGATGGATTAGTTAGCTCTAGGAGATTTTTGATAATACAGGGATAAATCTTAAGATCTGGATTTTGGTGTGGGTGCTGCACTTGTGCGCGCCAAGGAAAGTGAAGGTGAATATTTAGGGAAAATGACTGAGTGACAGGGGACGGACCAATGTCTTGTAATACCCCGCCCAATACGACGAGCTAGCTTGGGATGCAAGCATAACTGCTTGCCGCTGCTCCTCACCACCCCAAACAGTCAGCCACGTAACAAGCTGTCCACCAAACAAGGACCCCATAGTATAAGAAAGTCTTTATAATAATCTGGTAGCCTTTCTGTTGCACGGACGTGCTTTTCATCGCTCTGTAATCTTTCATTATTTTTACGTTTGTAAACAATATAAATTCTGCATATAAATTGTTTTAATTCTATACAGTCCAGTTATTAACTTCAGTGCATATAATCTTAATAAAGGTGCAATACATATTGCGGCGTTTTGTGAATTTTTATACATTTAGATTCTGTGTTTATATACTTCGCAACAATTATTGTTTAACTGTATACTTTTTTGTTGGTATCTGCAACTAGCAAGTCAGTCATTCTGTGTCTTTTGCTTTATGCTGTATTTATTGTTCGCTTTTCGCTGACCAGCTGTTTGCATACAGTGCTCCAAAATAACTCTCAATAAAACATCTTAGTGAGTGCCCACCATAAAAAACATTGTTTTAAGAAGAGTTTTTGGGTTTTTTTTTCTCTCTTTGATTAAGATTTTAGTGAGGTCTCTTAATTTACAATAAAGTTGGATTGTTGTTTCAAGAAGTGTACCTCCCAAAGGAAAATATCCCGAGATGACACTTATGTTTGCTGTTGGCTGTGTGAAAAATTACTCACGTTTCGTGTGCAGGATTTTCACACCTAGGTAGTCGAGTTGTTGACTTAATACCCAGCAAAATTTTGCTAAACTAGACCTGCCATGATTGGCGCACAGTAGAATATGACATTCATCAGACAAACTCAGAAAGAGTTCAATAATAATTTCATTGGTTTTCGTGAGCTGCACGAAAGATTTAAAATGGTTGGAAACTCACTTCAAAAAATTTGAAGTAATTTGCGAGTCACCAAAACGTAAAAAATGCATTCCTAACACAACTCCAACTTGGCTTCGAGTCTGAGGCAAATTTGTCCTCATACGCAGGAATGTAAAGAGAAAATCCGGGCCCGGGACTAAACAATTTACGGGCCCCCTGTAAAAAATCCACTAATACATTTGATTAATTTGATTTAATGACGTCCCAGTCATTACATCAAAAAACATTTTTGCCACATCAACGAAATGATTTGGACTAAGAGCTGAAAATAAAATTAACACAGAATATTTACTATTTATACTGTTTTAATGTAACGTAGAAATTAAATTCTCTTTTAACATCCACGTATTGTTTTAAATAATCTTTTCTGGTTATTTGGTAACATTATAGTACATTTATGATAAATATAATGATGATTATAAATTTTAATTATTCAATGTAGAAGGTTCGGATATCAAATAGCGACTTTTCTTGCTTTTTTCGCTGCAAATTTTTTTATAATAATATCAAAATTTAACTGTCTTGCCAAAACAGATTCAACACAAAGCGTGGCAAGTCCTGAAACTCGCTCTTGAGATGAACACGATCTTTGAAAGTTTTTGATTCTTGCAAGGACGCTGAAAGAATGTTCTTCACTAGCTACAGTGACAGGTATAGTGCAAACGATACGTAAAACAACACAAACGTTGGTGAAAATTGTGTACAGATTTTGAACATATGTAGATGGCTTTTAGCAATTCCAATGGTGGCAGACCTTTATCAAAATTTGCTTCGTAAATGTTTTTCAAGTGAATTATTTCGCATTCTAAGCTTTGAGAAACGTTCGACTTGTATATTTCGACCAATTTTGGTGCGCTCGCCCGAACCGTAGTTTCATCCATGTCTTCAAATTACCACAAAAAGGAAAACGCCTCGTTCAAATTTCTCATAGCTGTGAATCGTTCAGTAATGCCAGTGTTTACCGAATCAACGTTCACCAAGAATGTATTGTTTTTAAAATCAGACTCTGGATCATCCGTAATCATCCCATTTCCCATTATCTTCAAGACGTCTTTTTGGGTTTCCTCTTTCGAATGTCCGGAAACTTTGGCGAGATGTTCAATTGAATTGCAACTGTTTTGCATTCGTTTAAAATTGTTTCCCATTGGTTCTGATCAACTTCAAATCAGCTAATAAGGCATCTGGATTCGGACCTCAAAATCTATGGTGGCGTCTATAGCTTGGAGTACGACGTTTCTTTCATTAATGATTGTCAGTAATTTGAACCAAATTGAGAACAATTATATTATTAGGGTTACGTACTGCAGTTAAAGAAGATTTAAAACTTCCCCAACTGAGTTAGTTTATGGACAAACTATCAGAATTCCTGGAGAATTAGTTGTTTCTACAAATTATGAAAATTCTGCCCAAAACACTATTAAAGGATTAAGGGATCACTTTGCAACAGTTAGAACAAAATTTTACTTTACAATAAAGATGTGAGCTTTGTTCCGAAATTACTTGAGGAATGTGAATATATTTTTGTTAAAGTTAATCAAATTTCAGAACTTAATCCACCTTATGAGGAACCTTTTAAGGTAGTATCAAAACACAAAAATATATTTAGAATTCAAAAAGCTAATGTTATTAAAACAGGATCAATAAGCCATTTAAAACCCGCTCATATATCATCTAATTTATAACTGTACCTAAAACAACAACTAAATGGGTTACTTATGGATTATTAAAATTAATAATTTTTTTTATAGTTCTTATTTAAATAATTTATTTAAATTATTGTACTTCTATGTTTTACTGGAGGGAGAGTAAATGTGGTTGTACTTGTTCATTTTACTACTTTTATATGTTATTAAAAAATAATTTATGTTCAATATATTTTCTTTGAATTTCAAAATTTGTTTCAAAACATTTCAATTGAAGTTTTAATTTTCAAAGAATTGTTTTAAAGAAATTCCACTTAATAAATTTTTATATTAAAATAAATAATTTTGTATTTTAATTATAATGTCATCTACACTGATTTCAGAAAAGCATACGATACCGTCAACCATGAGCTACTAATTCATAAGCTCGATTTATTGGGCTTTCCATTTCGCAATTTCATCACCTTCGAAAAGCGGACTTTTATTAATTTTAATAAAGCCAATCGGGACGATTACACATCTTTCACAAATCAATCTTTTGCTGCTCTCCCCATTCTGACTGATGTCCGGCAAGGCGAGCGTGCGTTCCGCAGGGTTATCGCTTCAGCTTCTGCACGCTTCATTCTGGCTGGACGAATACCTGAAATTATACCGCATTTCCCGGCCGAAGCCGCAAATTTAGCAAGACAACGTGACCTTGCGAGACATCTCAACCCTAGAGACACCCATATTAGGAGTTTTATCTTGGATATCAAGCGGCTGGTAAATGAACATAAACGTACCAAATGGGAGGAGCATCTAAGGAACTGTAACCTCTCTTCGTGTGTTGATAGATTGTTGCCAACCGTCAAATCCTTGTCTAATTCAGCTATACACAACGATAAAATATCTATACCTAACGCACGTTTTCAGCCTGTCGCTGTAATCCTTTGTCATTCCCGAACAATGGAAAATGGAAACGATAGTTCCGCTACTAAAGCCTAGCAAACCAGCTAACGAAGGCAGGTTATATCCCACCGATATTTCTCCTTTCGCGAATAGCAAAGACATTGGAAACCGTTTTGCTCCCTCATTTCACGGCAAATCTTGGCCTACCCACGCACCAACATGGCTTCCGCACATAGCACCACCACCGCGTTCAATGCCATAAATACTCAGATTAATTAGGTATTAAATCAGCAAAACCCCCATCATAGACGGTGCTCTTAGCACTTGACCTGTCAAAAGCTTTTGGCACAATCAACCACGGCACGTCACTCCAAGACATAGAATGCTCACATCTTCCCCCCTAAAATATGAACCGCAAATTATCTGAATTGTCGGAAGGCGTCGGTTCAATTTAGGAAAAAAATTTCAAAACTTAGGAAAATTAAACAGGGGATACTACAGGGTGATGTCCTATCCCCGCTGATGTTTAATTTTTACATATCGAAACTCCCTTCCGCACCAGAAGGAGTTACAACCATTTCCTATGCTGACGACTGTACGATTATTGCTACAGGAACTGGCCCTTCAATTGATGAATTAGTTAGTTTCTGAAATAAAGAGCTATCGCCCCGATCTTTCCAGTTTCTTCACCTCGCGCAACCAAGCATTATCACCAACAAAATCCACAGTCACTCTGTTTGCGAAGTGTAAGGAACAGATGTTGCAAATATTGGACATACGCGTGGATGGCGTTACACTACCGACTGTCAGTCACCCAAAGATCTTAGGGGTAACGTTCGATAATACTTTAATCTTTAAGGCTCATGCCATCGAGATTGTTTCTAAAGTACAAAGTGGCAACAAAATCCTCAAGTCGTTTTCCGGCAGCATATGGGGAAAAGATTAAGAAACGTTGCTAACCACGTACAAAGCAATTGGTCGGCCTCTCATGAGCTAAGCGTCACCAGTTTGGTCGCCTGATCTTAAAAATATATACTGGAAAAGGCTACAGGCCTGTCAAGATGCTGCAATCAGAACTGCTACCGTGTCTCCTTATGACACCCGAACACCACCTACATAGTGAGGCCAAAGAGCTCGTCATTAAAGAGCACAACGAAGTGCTGAACAAGCAGGACACACTAGCAAACAACTGATTGAACTAGCGTCGCCTCCACAGGGATTAAGAAAACAGCTCCATAAGCACTATGACAAAATCCATCACCTGCCAACACAGCCTTGTGATCAAGACAAGCATAAGCGGGCCCTAAACCAAATCCACATAATCAGTGAATGCCTTTGCCGGGACTCGCCCGGTGAACCCCGTTATTAATATGCAATAGCCCACCCTTGCAGAAGAAGAAAGCACACTACCAAGGGAGACACAAGTAACGCTGGCCAAACTTCGTTCTGTATACTGTAACAGATTAAACTCTTACTTGTTCAGAATCAACTCCGACATACGTAATGTATGGCCTGCATGCGATGTGTCCCCACATGTCACCAACCATATTTTCAATAGTAATGTGGAACTCATGCCTCTAACACCTATTTCCCTATGGTCCGCCCCTTTTTCTACAGTTTCCTTGGACTCCCGTTAGAGGAATTTTATGACAATTTGTGAGTGGTCGTGCCCATTGAATGGGGAGAAGCACTGTTAATACAGCAACAACAACAATGTCAGGTTTCGCGACGCTAAGAAACTGGATATATTCGGGATATAGCTGTTTATTTTGTTACAAAGCTCATTGATCTGTGGGCCTGGGCCTGTGGCCATTATTGTGCAGCATCGGTGTAGGAAACGATAGTGAGTTCTTCTGGTGGTGAAGCTAGCTCTGATGTGTAGAAGTTAAACAGAAGTGGGGATAGGACACCACCCTGTGGCACCCCTTGTTTAATTCCTCTTGGTTTGGATATTATGTTCCTCAATTGCACCAACGCTTGCCGACCAGAGAGATAATTTGCGGTCCACCTTTTGAGACAGCGGTCCACCTTTTGAGACTTGGGGAAGGGTAGATCCTTCCACGTCTTGAAGTAACGTGCCGTCGTTGACCGTATCAAAAGCTTTTGACAGGTATAGCGCAACCAGTACTGTCCTATGGTGGGGGTTTTGATTTAATCCGCAATTTATTTGGGTGTTAATGGCATTTAACGCGGTGTTCGTGCTATGTAATTTTCGGAAGCCATGCTGATGATCGGCACGACGCAAATTTGCATTAAAATAGAATTGCTTCAAGTATCTTGGCTACTGGCGATAGGATAGATATCGGCCGATAGGAATCTCCTATGTCAGCTGGTTTCCCCGGCTTTAATAGCGGAGCCTCCGGGCCATTTTCAATTCTCCGGGATGATGATCCCTCTTTGCCTAGTTTTTTAAGCATCGGCATAGCTATGCCATCTGGGTCTACTGCTTTAGGTGGTTTAGCATGAACTTTGTCAACTTTAGAATGTATTACATGTTGTCGGCAAAAAGCGATTGTGCATTTTTTCGCATCCGCCAGCGTTATCGAAAAAGGCGATGGAGATTTTGTCATTGTGCTTAGTCGGTTCGATAGGGGACTATACGGTGGACCGTATCGTACCTACACCGGCAGAGAGGTTACAATTCTCAATTCTTTATGTGCTCATCCCATTTCGCCCCGCTTGTGTTCATCCACTAGAAATCTGATGCGTTGGTTTATATCCCTTATTTGGGGGTCGCTGTGGTCGTTCTCTCTTATAAGGCCACGTTCTCTCGCTAGTGACCTTGCGGAAAGCACGCTTCCTTTGACGGGCATCAGTCGGGTAGGGAGGGAAGCAAAACGATTGTCAGTATAAGTTCTGTAATCATCCAACTTTCCTTTATCAAAACTGGTGAAAGTGTGTTTTTCATTGGTGATGAAGTCGGCAGATCGCTCGAGCGAATGGAGTATGGGTGGTGGTCGTATGTCAATGTTACCATTGGCTACCAGTTGTCGCAGTTTACTAGTGCTGCGCTCACGATTGATAAATCTGGCGAACTGTGACAGCCTCCTACCACAGGAGTGGGGACGTCTCCGTTTTCGTGCAGAACGTCGTTTCTTCTATAAAAATTTAAGCCGCGATACCCTCTGAAGAGATCTAAGGCCGAGCTTCTCTTCCGATTTGCGTCGTGCTCGTCTTAATTTTCCCTGCAAATTGGCCGGACGGGACCTACATGTTTTATGCTGACTCCGAACGGCATCTTCAAGGCAGATGAGTTTTCACTGAGAGCTTTTCATAGCAGAAATACACCCGGAGCGCTTGCCAAACACTGCCGAGGGGCGACCCCGCTTAGAAAAATTTTCTTCTAAATGAAAAACCTTATTTCTAAAATTTTGATGTTGCTTTGCCCGGGGTGCGAACCCAGGGCATAAGGTCTGGCAGGCGGAGCACGCTACCATCACACCACGGTGGCTGTACGTCGTTTCTTCTATTTGGTTATATTGGAATATTTTACGAAACAGTAAGTAAGACCAACTTGTTCGCTTGAGCGAAAATATGCAACTCATCTTTATTCATACAAAATGGTAGATATACAGTAGAAAAAGGTTAGAGACAATTTACGATTGAAAAGAAACAGAGGTGCTTTTTAGCGTACTTATATTAATGTTTTTACAAACACTCCTCTTCATTAATATATGTATATAATTTATAAATTCTTTAAGTTACTTCATTTCAAGTCCAAGTAATTTTTTATGATTTACTTTACAAAGGTTTTTGTTAAATACATCCGCTACCATATCTTTAGTGGAACAATATTTCAATTCAATTATTTTATTCTTATAACATTCTCTTATATGATGGTATCTAACATCTAAATGTTTGCTTCTATTATGGTAAATAGGATTTTTAACCAGATTCATTGCGCTAAGATTATCTCCATAAATATCAATAGTATCAAGTTTTAACTGTAAATTTATTTCATTAAAAAGTTTTTGAAAATATATAGCTTCTTTTGCCGCTGCTGAAAGGGCAATGTACTCGGCCTCTGTGCTGCTTAGTGCAGCAGATGTTTGCTTTTTGCATTCCCAGGAGAACACTGCACCTGCTAAGAAGAAAACGTAGCCCGTAAACGATTTTCTGTCCGAGGGGTCTCCAACCCAATCTGCGTCCACATAACCTTTGATTGGTTTACTAGTTTTCACGTATTTCAGCTTAACATGGGACGTCGCATGTAGGTACCGTAGTATGTGTTTAGCCTCTGTCATGTGTTCTTTATGAGGATTTGCATTTCTCTGTGACAACTTGCAAACAGAGTGAAGAATATCTGTTCGTGACGAAATTTCTATGTACATTAGAGAACCGATGATAGACTGGTACTCGGTAGTGTTAACGCTTTCACACTTTTCACTGCTGCAGTTTACTTCGTAACTGACCTCTATTGGTGTAGCAACCGGCCGGCATTCACTTATACCAAACTCCTTCAAAATGTTGCTTATATGCTTCTTCTGCCCCAAATATATCGTACCATTTTCGTACCCGCTCGATCTCAAGTCCCAAAAAATGATGCACTGGACCTTTATCGATTATCTGAAAAACATTTGCAATAATTTCTTTAGTTTCGTTTAACTCACCAAGGTTCGAACAAGCTATCAGCAAATCGTCGACGTAAACTGCGATAATATTTGTACTAAATTTGGATGCCTTGCTGTATAAGCATGGCTGACTCTCACATGCTTTGTAGCCCATATTTTTTAGAACTGAGTCCAATTTCTCATTCCAGATACGCCCTGATTGTTTGAGGTCATAAATAGATTTTTCAGTTTAAGTACTCTTCAGGTCTCATCGTTAAATGCCTCCGGTTGGGCCATATATACGTGTTCATGCAAGTATCCATTGAGGTACGCTGTCGACACATCTATTTGGTGAACGTGAAGTTGATATTCAGCTGCTATCGCCAATACCATCCTTATAGTTTCGTAACGCACGACTGGTGAGTACGTTTCTGTGTAGTTCACACCAACCAAGCTTTGAAACATTCAATTTCACCACATACGTTCTTCTTTAACGAAAATATCCATTTGAAACCAATTACTCTCTGCCCATGTGGAAGATCAGCCACCTCCCACGTATTTTTTCGTACCAGCGCCTCGTACGCCTCTTGCATCGCCGTTTTCCATTCACCCACCTCGTTGCTTGACACTGCCTCATATACTGTCATTGGTATATTGACATCTTGTTTTCGTAATAAGCTCACTATATGAGTCTGATTCCTCAGCCTACTCTTTATACCTTCTCTCAAGGTATACCGCTCAATATGTTCAATAAAATATACGTCTCGGCTCAATATTACATTGCGTTTGATCTTGTCATAAAAACGATATGCTTTTGCGTTTTCCGAGTATCCCACCATTGTATACTATTTCCCCTTGCTACGAAATTTCTTGGTTTGCGGTTTGTCGAGAGCTATGGCAGTAGAACCAAAAATTCTCAAGCAACTAACGTCGGGTTTCTTGTCCGTCCAAACTTCTTATGGCGTTGTATTCAACAATGCTTTTGTAGGTGATCGGTTTCTTAAGTAAGCTGTACATGCAATGGCTTATGCCCAACAGCTTTCATCCATAGCTGCACTTACCAACATTGTTCTAGCCATTTCTACCAAAGTTCGATTAAACCGCTCCGCAACGCCGTTTTGTTGCGGAGGTTGGCGACCGTCAATTGCCTTTTGATTCCATTACATTTAAGAAATTTGTCAAATTCAATGTTCACATATTCCGCCCCATTATCGCTTCTTAATGTTTTTAATTTTCGGCTCGTTTGACGCTCAGCCATACTCACGTAAAATTTAAATACATCTAACACCTCGCTTTTACTTTGGATTAAGTAAACGTGAACATATCTACTTCTGTCATCAATCATAGTAACAAAATACTTTGCACCACAAATCGAACATTTGTTTATAGGCCTACACACATCAGTGTGCACTAATTCTAATAAATCTGTTGTTTTTGTTTGAGAACTCTCATATGGCTTTGCATGACACTTGCTTTTCATACAATTTATACAACTTTATACTTCTGGTGCTGCATCAAATTTTAATCCACGTACTAGTTGTTTATTTTGCAGTTCTCATAAGCTTTGCAAATTTAGATGTCTGTAACGTGCGTGCCATTTCATAAGCTCATATTTGCCACTATTAGAGAAAAATAACTTTTTGCTGGGCATCTCACTCAAAACCAAATTTTTAAATGGAGTCGCTCTGATTAACATTTTACCTTCGTGCATAATAAGGGCAAAATCTTTACGAAAAATTACATTACAACCATTTGCAGTAGCTTTTCCAATTGATACGAAATTACATTGCAGCTCGGGTGCATACAATACTTCCTCCTTGTTTCCAGTCATATTCAACTCGATATTTCCACGGCCACTCGACTTTAATGTTTTACCGCCGGCGATCTCAATTACTTCGCTGTGCGCCTCAAAGCAATCAAACATAATTCTATGAGCACACATATGGATCAAATCTCCACTCTCTAAACACCATGCAGATTCACTGATACCATTATTGGCAGCAACAAATGCAGCGAATGAACTTACTCTTGAGTGATTTTCGCGATTGTTCTTTGCGTGAGTGCTTTCTTTGCTTTTCTGTTTACATTGTGCTGCGTAGTGTTCCTTTATTTCGCATTTGTAACACCTAACGGTCACGCGATTCCAGCGCTACAACAAGGTTTTCGTACGAACTTGGTAGGCTGGCCAAGAGCATTATTGAACATAGCTCCTCTTGGAATGTGATACCGTTTTCCAACAATTTATCAGCTACATCGCTAAAATTCATTATATGCTGTTGAATGCTGTCACCTTCCTTCATGCGGAGATTTAATAATTTTTTGAATAATGTTACTTTCCGCACAGGAACAACTTTCAACACTTTCCAAAATTCATTAGCAGTAGTACATTTCTTCACAATGTTAATTTGCGAAGCACTTACGGACAATATTAACACTGACATTGCTTTGTCATTCTTGCTGTTCCATTCCGCAAACCCTCGTCGGATTCTGGTTTCACAAAGTCACCAGATGTTACCATCCACAGCTCTTGATGGATCAAAACACTGCGAATCAGCACGCATCACGTATCATAATTGCTTCCATACAATTCATTTCTCGAATAATAAAATTATCAAATCAAATTATATAAGCATTTAATATGGGTAAAGACTGGGCCCATAACCTATTGGAATATTTTACGAAACAGTAAGCAAGATCAACTTGTCCGCTTGAGCGAAAATATGCAACTCATCTTTATTCATACAAAATGGTAGATATGCAGTAGAAAAAGGTTAGAGACAATTCACGATAGAAATGAAACAGCGGTGCTTTTCAGCGTACTTATATTAATGTTTTAACAACAGGTTCGTCATCAGATGTTGATGATTTCTAAATTTTTGGGATCAAATAGATTATATTGCACTGAGTGGTGGGTGATAAATGCGAGACCGCCTCCATTTCCGCTCTCGCGATCTTTCATTATTGGGGTAAGTGACGGTTGACTACGCCTATGTTGAGGGAGGCCAGGACGCAAGTGCTGTTGTGGTCTTGGGACTGGATGACCATTGGAGTGAGCATGGGTGAGCGTTGGAGTATTCGGTGTAGTTGGGATTGCGGCCTGGCAGCATAGCGCGCCGTCGGGGGTTGCCGTCGCTGAGACCAGAACATTAAGGAAAGTAGCACCGTCGAAGGCAGAATTAAGATTGGTAGGGATTAAGGGTTTGTTTCCCTTACCTACTCGAATTTTGGTGCCGGAAAGAGAGGGAGAAGAAGACGGAGGCAGGGGCTGATGCTCGGCATTGCTACCTACTCTACAACGGAGATTGTTGTTATGAGTAGGGGCGGTCGTATAAGATGGTGGCGCCGTGGGGCGCGAACAGACTACGGGACGCCCTTGGACGTGAATAGCAAGGAGCCACTAATGATTTGAAAAGTTACGAGGACGGCGGGTCTTGGAGTCTAGCCCAGAACATCCTGTCCCATGCAACCATCCCTTAAACGTAACATACTGACAAGAGTGTGACCGTCCTAAAAAGATTATTTTCCGGCAAATGCAGCAAAATGATTTTACTGGACCGGGATCAGGTACAAGTCCCAGAGACATTGTTGAAAGCCCCTGTAATATCTTAGAAGACTCCTTAGGCAAGACCCTTATATTCCCGGGCTTTCCCCATATTTATAACCACCCTATGCAGTACAACATCTACCGCCTTGCCTTTTATGTATGCATGTTGTGTTGTGAATAGCAGCTTTTTTATAAACTTTGGACTTTATGTAGACATCTATCAGCCTCTCAAAAGTGATGTTAAGCTAATCGACCTATAGTCTTTGAAACACATATAACTGATCTTCTCCGTACTTGTTAGAAAACTACAACAGCAGTTCTCCAAGAGCGACGTACATGATTCAGTCTTACGCACCCACCGAAAATTATTTTAAGGCATCCCACGACTATTTCACTTGAAATTCGTTGCAGGGCTGAAAGTGTACCATGTGGGCCAGGCGACTTAAGCTTGGAGAAATTCTTCACCGCCCCTCGTTTTGGTATCGGTTTCCCGATTTGAAATGTGTGTCGAAAAGCACCTCAAGGCACTCCTCACTATTCCTTGAAAATTCCTCGTTCTCTTTCTTTATTTGTCCCTACACTTTCCTTAGCCGCATTGTTTCGCTGGAGCATTGAATGTCCCCAGAGAATTTTTTCATTTCGTCCTGGGAATTTTACGCTTGTAGATCCTCAGTAGATCCTTATACTCATCCCGGTACACTTCGCTTTCCGCGGCCTTTGCCAGCTAAACCATTTTTTTATCTTTCCTCTAAGAAGACTCAACATATTGCTCCACCATGGCGGAATTGCACAGTATGAGCCATATAGCAGCAATCCAGGATAAATGGCTGCTTATTCTTCAATGGCCACCACTGCGACGTTCTAAGCAGTGGAATAAGGCAGCATATATGAAAGCAGCAGTTTCCTTAGCATGGCTGCAGCTATTACCCTTTCTTCCATTTGCGCGGAGTAAACGCCAAATCTGCGCGAGCTGAGCCCAGAAACCTTTCCTCGCGATGCGAGCCATATCTCCTGGATCAACGCCATCTCGAACATACCCGATACCGGGCCACCTCGGCAAGTAACGATGACCTTACCACAGTAAGAAGCGCTACTGTAGCGGATGGCTTTATATTAGTATTCCGACCAACCTTATCGTGTAGGTAGCCAACGTGAACGCAGTGAAGAATCAACGAGCTCCGTGATGGAACGGGAGGTGAATTCAAACGGATAAGTAGAATGGAGAAGAGTATGGACCCGAGGGAGGAAGAGATATTTCTCGAAGCACCGTACAGCATTAAGAAATGCCCATCGTTTGGGAGCATTGGTTGACCCAGCAGACTTGGAGGGTGATCGGTTGGGAAGGACAAAGGCAGTTCAAGAATCTTGCTGCGAGAAACCATCGGTACTGCACCCGTCGGATGAGGAGGAAGCTTCGAGCGAAAGCGACAAGCCTGCTTTCAAGAGGCATAAAGAACTCAATCCCAAGACTGCGAAGTAGGCATAGACAAGACAAGTGGGTCTGAAGCTATTAGACATTTGGTCCCATAGCGGGGTACCAAAAATCTCAAAGAGGTAAACTCGAAAGCAGCCAAAGGGGGTAGCGCTAACACTCCGGCGGATAAGTGATGTGATAAAGCAGTAAACGGACTGGGGCGCTGCTTGATCGTACCAATCCTTTCGGAAAGATGTATCCTGAAACGTTGAAATTTTTAGAAAGGGAGCTTGATAGAGCGCATATCCCCACGATATCAAGGCAAAGTATTTATACCACGCGTGATAAGTTTGGACGATATGCTGAGATATTATGGGAGGGTACCTAGTATATATATCCCAGTCTACGCAGGAGGATCAGCACTACATCTTTTTTAAATAAAGAAGCAGGCCGAACATATGTTGAACGCGCAGCTTGGAAAATGTCCTGGGAACAGCCGAAATTTATCTGCATCGTGGGAAAAAGTTCTATGGAAAACAAACCCCTTTGGAGCAGGTGATGCTGAAAAGGACTTCGAAAGACTTAATAAAACGCACAACAGTAGGATACTAACTTAACGATGAAGGTGGTAGAGGGTGACAAACAGCCAAATGAGAAACATTGAGATGAAAGGTTTCTGTGATCAGGGCGCGTTGATTTGGCGTTTACAACGTATAATCGGAATAAAGGGTACATGCTGCAATCATGTTAAGGAAATAGCTGTACTCGTAAATGCTGCTTAGTTACACCGTCGTGGCCGTCGAGCAGAAGAATATGGAGGCATTTATCCTGGCATCCTGCTATATGAGTCATACTGTGGAAGCACCGCCGCTGGAGTTGAATAGGAAGGGCTCGAAAGGTTGTTCGGATGAAAATGCGCACCACACTGCGTGGGGAAGAGGCGATACAAATAACATAAGCAGATAGCAAAAGGGGTAGAGTCCCTACATAAGTTGGTCCGATATCCAGCAATATTTTTGATTGCACATTTAACTCTGAACGTGATATATCAGTTATGAATGGAAGGTCCTTGATAGGTCATCCTTATATCTGCTTCAGCATCCCCCAGAAGGGAGGAAACAAAGAAGCTGCCACTATAGAACAATTGAGGGAATCCAGTAACTTCTTATCAAACAAGCTTATGACTGCGTAAAACAGTAATTTTCCCTTAAGAGGATACAGAAAAAACCAAAGTCACCAAGAGCAAGGAATAGAGTTTTCTTAGTTGGCAGGTAAAATAAATGTTTGAAGTGGCAAAGCTCGTGAGGAGCGAAGCATTCCGGGACGAATATATGGATCTGTTGCGGATCTACAAGCGTGAAATCTCCAGAGGCGTGAAATCTCCAGAGCGAAGTAAACCTCGAGGAAAATTTTCTGGGATGATATCGAGTGCCTCGTCGAAACAGAAGGAATGAGGAAATACCTAGTTAAGGGAATATTAGTACAGGGATTAATAAAAAACAGAACTAGGAATGGCACGTAGTAGCAAAGAGTTCCTTGAGGAGATTTTTGACACACCTTCCCAACGGGAGATCATAAGGAAGAGCAAGCAAACAGTTAAAGCAATTACACTTTGATCACGGGGCGGGTAGATTCGGGCGTGATGACCGCTTCCAAAAGACTACATACCCATTATCGTATCATCATTTCTGCTCAAATCTTTGAGATGCTGATATATGTGTATTTAAATTGGAACACTTTTTCAACAACATACTCGTATAATGCGTACAGCATAGGCAAGTCCGTAGACACGGCACTGCATATGGTGGCTATAAACATGGAGAAATAATGGTATATAACAAGTACGTATTGAGTCTTTTTAGGTATTGCAGGGATTTTCAACAATGTCCCAAAACAAGTGATCATATTGGGTCTTACTTACATTGAAGTACATCCAGCCCTCATCAGAGGGATCGGTATAATGCTTAATTGCAGGAGGATTAATTAGTAGTGGGGGCTGTATGAGGCCACAAAATCAATGGACTGGAGCACGGTGCAGGGCGGGGTATTATCATTACTGCAGTAGACGATGGTTATTAACCAGCTGCTCAACCAGTTCTATGTCGCAGGCAGATGAAGTGCCTTCCAACAATTGTTGGTGGATCGATCGCTTCCCTATACACCTGAGGTCATGTTTAACACCAACGCTGAGATGACGGATATGGATTTGCTAGCTAGGTTAGGTTAGGTTGCAAGGGCTGAGCTGGACACTATGGTAACAGCTCACTACTTAGGCCACCAATGGGCAGATTGTAATACCCTATACGGTCTCAAAGAGGACCCCTACCCTGCCTGAAGCGGGTCTAACCACCTCGTGGAAATTATAAATTTTACTAGAGCATTTACTTCATAGCTAGAGACCTCAGCGAGGTCATGTAGAAAAGGTTTACCAAGGATGGCCTACCTACGCCTACTAAGCGCTGGACAATGACAGAGAAGGTGCTGGACACTCTCTTCCTCTTCTGTACATCTGCAGCTGCGACAATAGTCGAAGGTCATTGCACCATGCGTGCCTATTAAACAATGCCCTGTTAGAACCCTTACCGATAGAACGGATTTGTTTAAAATCAGAAGCGCTCCTGTGCAGCCCTTGTCATATGAGGGCCAGGATTGCCTGAATGTCTCACACGATGATATGGCTGACCATAGTCCATTTGCAATTCTTATAGTGCTTGTGTTCACACGAAGCCTGAAAGTGGTCATGGGTATACCTACCGAATCATTTCCCGGTCGGTGCTGCTTCTTCTGGCCAGCTCGTCTGCTTTACAGCTGCCTTGAATATCCCTGTGCCCAGGTACCCATATAAGGCTGATACTAAACTGCTGAGCCATCTCGTTAACAGATCTGCGGCATTCAGTGACCGATTTTGAGTTGTCGACGAATGAGTCCAGGGCCTTTAATGCGGCCTGGCTGTCTGAGAAAATAAACACCCGTTTATCGTCCTTAGGCATAGACCCGAGATGGTTCACAGCCCTGTGTATTGCCAGCATTTCCGCTTGGTAAACACTACAGTGATCTGGTAGGCGGAAAGAGACCTCTAGACCCAGATCCGGCGAAAAGAGGTCTGCTCCCATCTTCCCGTCGAGCTTAGAACCATCCGTGAATATGTTGATGGCACCCGGTACCGTATGTTGTCTGGTATTCCAGTCCTGTCGGATGGTATATATATACTATAATTTTTAACGAAGATGTTCTTTGGCGTGCATTAGTCAATGCGCACCGGTATTGGGACTGGGGCGTTCGTGCCCAGGATTGCTGCGTATCCACTAGATCCATTTGGCCAGAGACCTGTTTCCCTTATGCGTAGAGCGGCGATGACCGCTATTTCCCTCGCCACCAGGTCAAGAAGTGGAAGGTATAGCATTGTGTTGGGTGCTTCGGATGGAGTGAAGCCGAGAGCCCCGGTGATGCAGATCTCCGAACTCCCTTGAACCTTTTAAAGCATTTTGAGATAGGTAGTTTTAGCTAGTGCAGGCCACCAGAACAAGGCACCATAAAGAAAAATCGGGCGCGCAATGGCTGTATAAATCCATGAGGTCTCCTTAGGGGAGAATCCCCATTAGGTGCCAATTGCCCTCTTGCAGGTGAAGAGCGCTGCTGCTGCCTTCTTGCATCTCTCCACTATATGGTCACTCCAAAATAGCTTCCTATCCAGAATGACTCCCAAATACTTGACTTGATCGCTAAACGCTATAAACGTACCCCCAATTCTTGGCGGTATTAGATTTGGTACTTTGTACCTCCTCGTGAAGAGGACAAGCTCGGTTTTATCCGGGTTGACTTCCAAACCTGTCGCTGTGTCCCAGTTCGAAATTTTGGATAGTGTCCCTTCCATTAGGTTGCAAAGAGTTTGTGGAAATTTCCCCCGCATGGTGAGGCAGATTTCATCTGCATACGCGATCACTTGGTGACCTTCTGATTCCATGAGGCGTAGTAGTTGGTTGACGGTAACCACTCAAAGTAGCGGAGAGAGAATACCTCCCTGCGGAGAGCCTCTGCCGACCGGTCTGCGGATCACGAATCCACCTAGCTCAGTTTTAATCTGCCTACGCGTAAGCAGATTGTATATAAACTCCACCAGGCACGCGTGCACCCCCAGATCGGTCAGCGCCGAGGTGATGGCCTCCGGGAGAACGTTATTGAAGGCACCCGCTATATCTAGAAATGCCACCAATGTGTATTCCTTGAGATCTAGTGACCTTTCGATAACGGATACCAGTGAGTGCAAGGCCGTGTCAGTTGACCTGCCCTTAGTATAGGCATGTTGAGCTTGCGAAAGAAGCGACGGCTCAATCCCCCTCCTGATGTAGTCCTCTAGGAGTTTTTCGAGTTCTTTAAGCAGAAAAGAAGATAAGATTATAGGCCTATAATCATTTGGTTTAGAGTGGGAAAGTTTCCCTGCTTTGGGGATAAAGACCACGTTGACTTACCTCCACGATACTGGTATATAAGTTCGGCAGTATACTGTAGCTGAGCCGGAAAAATTCCATCCGGCCCCGGCGATTTATAGGGCGTGAAGGTTTTAAAGCACAATCTATCCTTTTATCATCTTACAATACTTGAAGACACGCCCGCACTTGCTGGGAAGTATGTATCCATTAGCAAGTTTATGGTTTCAGCACTGGGGTCCGTCCAGTGCACATCCGGCTTTTGGACGTAACTCACCTGAGTTGGAGATTTCGATAGCCCCTTACTTGACCGGCAGACCGCGGACAATCCTGCCGCAGAAATCCCTCCAGGAAGATCGCTTTCAATTTCGTATTGCTTTTTTATATATATTTATTTTCGCTTTATAAGCAGCCCATGAGGATTCATGTCCATCATGCTTTGCTTTGTTAATGGCCGCCCTAGATTACTTCCTAAGCTTATCAAGATCGGACGACCACCATGGTGGTTTGTGAGTTTCCAAAACCTTTTTAGTCGGGCAAGCCCTATATAAAGCATTCCTACATTTTCGATTGAAATTATTTACAAACACGTCTAGCACCTCCTCGCTTTCTGGGGCTTGCACCTCTTCAGATAGCTTTTTACCTATTATGTTCTTATAGTAGTCCCAGTTCGTTCTTCTAATATTTCGTATGTACTTAGGACTTGTGTGCGCCTGTGATATAGAAAAGCTTATATATATATGGTCAGAATAGGAGTGCTCCTTTAGAACTCTCCATGAAACGATCAGGTCACTGAAAGATTCTGTGTCCAGGGTTATGTCAATGACCTCTTCGCGGTTCCTCGTAACGAAAGTGGGGTCATTTCCCCTATTACATATTCTTAGATTAGTGCCTAAAAGATAGTTAAATAAAGACTCACCTGGGTTATTTGTATCACTGCTGCCCCAATTTGCTAGCTAAGAGGTACAATTTCCCAAATCGGACTAGGCGTAAGCTACGAGGAGTGACCCTGGAATAGACACCTTTAACAAAATATCAAGGAAACATTCTAGACAGGAAGTTGTCGTGAGAGCTCAATGTAGAGGAGCTAGTTAAGAAGGTCTCCACGGCAGTTTATATACGTAAAATAATGCTGGCATGTAGGTTAGGTCTATCGCCCTCTCTCTCTCATTGCACATTTATATCGATTCTAAAGCCTGTTTTATATTATGGAGTCTACCTAGTTCTCCATCTGCGCTGCGAAGTGTGTCTTGAAGCCTAAACAGAGGTGTAACGTTGGAGCAAGGGCGCTCAAATGGCAGACGATGCGGTAAGCTTGTGAACAAATGGTGTCAAAGCAATGGAAGAAGTGCGGTGTGCGGTATACTACTCTGATGCAAAAAAAACAGGTCCTACAGGCTGCCACTATAGTATTTTTCATTGGCAAATACTGGAGGAAAATAGCTTGAACTGCAGCATATGCGAAAAGAAAGAAATTTAATGCGGGTGAAACTTCAACCGTACGGGAGGCTATTTCATTTGTTTGGAGTGACACAGCTATCAAATCAGAAGCAGCAAGAAGCATAGATTCTAGAATGCTTAATTGCCAAGAGGACGGAGTTATTTGATGACGCATGACCTGGTTTCTGATAGGGGTATATAGGGGTGATAGGGATTTTAAGTTTGGTTGTTCCGAAAACTTCTGGTAACACTATGGACTACCAGTTCAATCTAACCTGTCCTATTTTGCACGTTCATGCAAACATAGGTAACAATATGTTTAATTACATCTATGCACATTTAAAAACAGAATACTTCAGATGTTTTTATATTGAAAGTATCGTCAAAGAAAAGTTAGCACAAATTAGTTAAAATTTCTAACTTTGAGTACTAAACTAGGAATTGAAAACTTTCAATATATCGAGTCAAAATTCAGTAGGACATGACTCTTTAAGAAATTAAGTAAAAGTGCAGGCCATTAAACATAAAAATATATACAGTTATCGATACCTATTAACCTATGTGTTAATTTTTTTCCTTTTATCTCTTTCAGATCATTTTACCGGTTGTGCCCCTTCTTATCATTTGACTGGGTTAACTTTAAACTCTGCGGAGTATTTACACCCACGTGCTGGTACTTCTCTCAGTGAGCTTCATCCTCCAGCTGCGGTTGTCGCAACCTCTCTTACAAATACTGATTTACATTTCACGGTGGACGGTTCATGTATCAGCAGTCCGCGAACAGGAAGTATGCGTACAAGTATTAGTCGAAAACGTGCTCTTTCTTCTTCGCCCTACTCAGATTCCTTCGACATAAATTCAATGATTAGATTTTCTCCAAATTCACTTGCGACTCTAATGAATGGATCTCGATCCAGCAGCGCAGCTAGTGGTACCTATGGTCATTTGTCAGCGGGTACAGTAAGTCCGATACCGCACCTGCAACAAATACAAGCACATTTACTGCGTTCTAGTTCAGGCCTATTACATTCTCTACCTCACCATCAAACAGCATCAAGTGGAATATTCGCCATGGGGCAATTGCATCCTCTGCAACCGGTTACAGCAGCTGCTATATCGTCAAAGGCCACCAACAAAGGCTCAAACAATACTGCCAAAATTCATCAAGCTAATGGGGACGTATTCATACAGGCTGAAAAATTATCGAAAAGAAAAATGGTAAGCACGAATGTTTAACATCTCCTTTATTGTATTATAATCTTTTAGGAATTAAATAAAAAATAAATGCAAATGCGTCATACTTCTTTTAATTTTTAGCACAAATTGGCCGGAAGCAACCTGTATGTTTATAACATAGAAAATTCTTAATTGATAAAAATGTATAGCTTTTATTTACAGGTAAAATATGCATTACCCCAACTCAAAGCGATTGGAACAATATTAGATTATTGGTTGTTCTATTGCTGAGCGAATCCAATTTACAACAAGTAAGGACGGGACTGTCAATAATCTTATCTCGTTCGTAATCTCCAAATAATCGGATGTATAAGATAAGAAATATATGGTGAACAGATGTACATACCTAAATGATTTTTAAGATAAATATAAAATAAACAAGTAAGGAAGGCTAAGTTCGGGTGTAACCGAAAATTACATCCTCAGATGAGAGCTTTGGAGACAAAATAAGGGAAAATCACCATTTAGCAAAATTAACCTAGGGTAACCCTGGAATGTGTTTGTATGACATGGGCTTCAAATGGAAGGTATTAAAGAGTATTTTAAAAGGGAGTGGGCCATAGTTCAATAGGTGGACGCCATTTCAGGATATCGCCATAAGGGTAGACCAGGGGTGACTCTAGAATATGTGTTGTACGATATGGGTATCAAATGAAAGGTGTTAATGAGTATTTTAAAAGGGAGTGGGCCTTTTCGCGATATCGCCATAAAGGTGACCCAGGGGTGAGTCTAGAATGTGTTTGTACGATACGGGTATCAAATGAAAGGTGTTATGATTATTTAAAACGTAGTTGGCCTTAGTTCTTTTAAAAGGGAGTGGGCCTTAGTGCTATAGGGCCTTTTCGAGATATCGACGTTAAAGTGGACCAGGGGTGACTCTAGAATGTGTTTGTACGACATGGGTATCAAATGAAAGGTGTTTATGAGTATTTTAAAAGGGAGTGGGCCTTAGTTCTAAGGTGGACGCCTTTTCGAGATATCGCCATAAAGGTGGACCAGGGGTGACTCTAGAATGTGTTTGTACGATATGGGTATCAAATGAAAGGTGTTAATGATTATTTAAAACGTAGTTGGCCTTAGTTCTATAGGTGGACGCCTTTTTGAGACATCGCCATAAGGGTGGAACAGGGGTGACTCTAGAATGTGTTTGTACGATATGGGTATAAAATTAAAGGTGTTAATGAGGGTTTTAAAAGGGAGTGGCCGTTAGTTTTATATGTGAAGGCGTGATCGAGACATCTACCAAAATGTGGACCAGGGTGACCCAGAACATCATCTGTCGGGTACCGCTAATTTATTTATATATGTATTCTAGACGAATTAAATGAAAAAGGGCGGAGCCACGCCCATTTTGAAAATTTCGTTTAGTTTTGTATTTTGTTGCACCATATCATTACTGGAGGTAAATGTTGGCATAGTTTACTTATATACTGTAAAGATATTCAATTTTTTGTTAAAATTTGACTTTGAAAAAAAATTTTTTTTTAAAGTGGGCGTGTTCGTAATCCGATTTTTCAAATTTTTCTTCATATAGTAATAGGAGTAAAGTTCCTGCAAATTTCATCATGATATCTTCAACGACTGCCAAATTACAGCTTGCAAGACTTTGAAATTACCTTCTTTTAAAAGTGGGCGGTGCCACGCCTCTTGTCCAAAATGTTACCAATTTTCTATTCTGTGTCATAAGGTCAACCCACCTACCAATTTTCATCGCTTTAGCCGTCTTTGGTAATGCATTATCCAACTTTTTCAGTTTTTCGAAATTTTCGATATCGAAAATGTGGGCGTGGTTATGGTCCGATATCGTTCATTTTAAATAGCAATCTGAGATGGGTGCCCAGGAACCCACATACCAAATTTTATCAAGATACCTCAAAATTTACTCAAGTTATCGTGTTTACAGGCGGACGAACGGACGGACGGACGGACATGGCTAAATGAATTTCTTTTTTCGCCCAGATCATTTTGATATATAGAAGTCTATATCTATCTCGATTAGTTTATGCCGTTACGGATTACCGTTATGCGAACAAAGTTAATATACTCTGTGAGCTGTGCTCAGCTGAGTATAAAAATAGGTAGGTACTTTGTGTGAGGATGCAGTTTCAGGTTTTTTGTGGTCTGCATGTATAAGCTATGACTATGAATCATGTATTTCAACAATATATGACGTAAACGTAACTATTTGATGAAATTTGTTGAAATTTGAAGCTTCTAGCCGTAAAAAGGGGCAAAAATTACAGTTTATGTGGGGTATATAATATATATACCACCGATCTCTATGAGCAATTGGTGAAATTTTAAGTTTCTAGCTGTTAAAATGGAACAGAAACTGTGCAAAGTTTCTTATCTGAACAATCGGTTGTATGAGATATATACTATATATATCACCGATCTCTATGATGTTTTCACAATGTATGCTCATTTGGTGAAATTTGAAGCTTTTAGCTGTTAAAATGGGGCAGAAATTGCGCAAAGTTTCTTATCTGAACAATCGGTTGTATGAGATATATACTATGTATACCACCGATCTCAATATTTTTTCAGACGACAATGTATGCTACATACGTAAGCATTTGGTGAAATTTGAAGCTTCTAGCTGTTAAAATGGGGCTGTAATTGCAAAAAAAATATATATATATGTACTATATATATATACTATATTTACCGTCATATATATATTATATATATCACCGATCTCTATAATTTTTTCACACAAAAATATATACTATATACGTAAGCAATCGGTGAAATTTGAAGCGTATAGCTGTTAAAATGGGGTAGAAATTGCGAAAAGGTTCTTATCTGAATAATCAGTTGTATGAGATATATACCATATATACCACCGATCTCTATGATTTTTTCAGACAACAATATATGATACATACGTAATCAGTTGGTGAAATTTGAAGGTTCTAGCTGTTACGATGGGGCTGAAATTGCGAAAATATATATATACCACCATATATATACTATATATACCACCGATATTTATGATTTTTTCAGACAACAATATCTGCTATATACGTCAGCATTCGTTGAAATTTGAAGCCTCTAGCTCTTAAAATAGGACAGTAATTACGAAAAGTTTCTTATCTGAACAATCGGTTGTGGGGATATATACTATATATACGACCGATCTCGTTCATTTTAAATGGCTACCTGAGATGAGTGCCCAGGAACCTACATACCAAATTTCATCAAGATACCTCAAAATTTACTCAAGTTATCGTGTTAACGGACAGTCGGACGGACGGACGGACATGGCTCAATCAAATTTATTTTCGATACTGATGATTTTGATATATGGAAGTCTATATCTATCTCGATTACTTTATACCTGTATGACCAACCGTTATCCAATCAAGGTTAATATACTCTGTGAGCTCTGCTCAACTGAGCATAAAAATAGGTAGGTACTTTGTTTGAGGATGCAAAGCTTCACGTTGGGAAATGGTATCAAAAATTTTCATAAATTTTGTTTTATTTTTATAAAAGCGGTATTCATGTACATATAAATTGCCATGCATCGTGAAATGCCAAAATTAATTTTTTGCCTACTACTATTTCCATTCTCAAGAAAAATGCAAACATTTTTCTTGAATGTTTGCTTTTGATCTGCGTACAGCGCTTAATAATACCTATATGTACGCTTTCGATTTCAAAGTATTTTCGAAAGTATGTAACTATGTAGTCTGTTTTTAAATACTTTTTGTATTTTTTATTTGGTACTTTTATCATCACTGGGTTTGTACATTTCATACTTATATAATTTTAATAAAACAATGTAATAATAACAATGTAAATAAATGTTATGTTTAACCCAGGTTAGATTAGGTTGAACTGGCCGGCCCATGAGGAAATCACATCGACTGATTGAGTGCGTAGTGTTACCAGAATTTTGTTTTAACGACGAAACTGAAAAACCCTATCAACAACCAGGACCTATGTTATAAAATAACTCCGTCCTCTTGGCAAATACTTGAAGCTCCTTATGACTTAAGCCACTTGCTACTTCTAGATCTGACTGCTGTATCACTCCTAATAGCTAGGCTCTTAGCCTGGCAAGCACAGGGAACGAGCATAGAACGTGCTCGATCGTTTCTTCCTCCAACCCGCACTTCCTACATCTGCTATCACTGACCAAGCCTAATTTAAAGGCATGTGACGCCAGAAGGCAGTGTCCTGTCAGAATACCCGTCATGAGTCTACAGTCCTCTCTTTTTAATGATAGAAGCAACTTTGTGACTCTAAGGTTGTAAGACCTCCACATAATCTTCGACGCTTTACAGCCCCGCACTTGAACCCAAGCCTTTCCCGCTTGGTCTATCATGTGCACCTCTCGCCTTCTTTTAAACTCGCCCAATCTAATTGGGACCTCTACAGAGGAAGCTTCAAGGGATGCGCCCTTTTTAGCTAGTTCATCCGCTTTTTCATTCCCATCTATTCCCATATGCCCTGGGACCCAATATAGATGTATGCTTCTCCCTGTAACGATTCTCTCCAGGGACTGCCTACACTCTAACACGCATTTAGGTGCTGTGCTATGCGAGATTATTGCCTTAATTGCTGCTTGACTGTCAATTTAAAAGCTAACATGATTGCAGTTTGTGCTATTTTGTCCACTGATTTCGTGGCCTCGTACAATCCCCATTGTTATGTAATTTTCCTGCAATTTAACATGAAGCCGATCCATCTGATTAAAGCGGGATGTACTTTAGTGTAATTAAGACCATCCATAATCGCCCATTTGGAAACATTATTGAAAGCCCCGGCAATGTCCAAGAAGACTCCTAGAGCATACTCCTTATATTCCAGGTTTTTCTCTATGCTAATTACCACCCTATGCAATGCGGTGTCTACCGACTTGCCTTTGGTGTATTTGCTGTATTGTGGAGAGCAAATTTTCATCCACGTTGGACTTTACGTACACATCTATCAGCCTCTTAAACGTCTTGAGCAGAAATGATGTTAAGCTAATGGGTTTATAGTATTTTGTGACCGATCTTCCCCCCCCCCCCCCCTTTGGTAGGAAAGCTACACGAGCAGTTCTCCAAGAGTGTGGTACATGATTCAGCCTTATGCAACCATCGAATATTATTTTAAGCCATTCCACGACTCCATATTTGAAACTTGTAGGATGGCTGGGAATATTCCATCTGGGCCCAGCGATTTAAACTTAGAAAACGACTTCACTTCCCATTTGAAACTTGTAGGATGGCCGGGAATATTCCATCTGGGCCCAGCGATTTAAACTTAGAAACGACTTCAAGGCCCATTCGACCTTGGTATCGGTCACAAAGCCCGAAAGTACCCTCTGCATGAGTGAAGTGTGAGTGATGTCTGCTGGCTCTTCTAAACCATTTCCCGATGGGAAATGTTTGTCGAAAAGCACCTCAAGGGATTCCTCATTATTACGTGACCATTCCCCGTTCACTTCTTTATTAGTCCCTGGACTATGTTTCCCTTGCTAGGACTTTTTTCAACCGTGCTCGCTGGAGCACTCTATGTCAGTACAGAAACTTTTCCATGAGATTTTCTTTCCCTGGAAATTTCACGCTTGTAGATCGTCAGTAGATCCCTGTACTCGTCTCGACACGTTTCGCTTTCCGCGGTCTTACTCAGCTCATTGCTCCAGCATTGGCGGCTTTGCTCCCTTCTCTACCCTCTTTAGGGGGATGCTGAAGCTGATATACGCATGGTCGGAGAAGGATGGTCTATCTGGAACCATCCAATCATACCTTGGTATATCACGCTCGGAGCTAAGTGTAATATCCAAGACATTGCTGGATGCTGGCTATCTGCAAGTTGGTTTGCAGGATGTAACAAAATAGAGATTCGACTCTCTCTTTCGTATCTGCTCCTCCCCACGAATTGTGGTGCGCATTTGCATCCGTACCTATGACCAACTATGCGCCTTGCGTCCTGTACTAGCCTCTTGCACTCCATCGGTGGAACCTCCGCAGCGTGGTCATTTGTCCGAAAGGACTGCTCGATCAACCAGCGCCACAGTCAGTGACTGCTTTGCCACGTCACCCATATTCTCGGGAAAAGCCGGAGTCTCAGGGTTAACTCCCTTTGGCACCTCCGAGAAAGCCGAAGTCTTAGCTTTAACTCTCTTTAGCACCTCCTAGAAAGCCGGAGTCTTTGCGTTATCTCCCTTTGGCTTATCTCCTACTTCCCTAGTTGGAATTTCCCTCTGACTCGCAGCTTTCGAGGTAGTTGCTACCTCGCTATTGGGGCCCATCTGTCTTACAGCTTTGGACCTACTTGTCTTGTCTTGTCTATGACTGCCCTACCTCGCGGCTCTAGGACTGCGTCCTTTCTGCCTCTTGAAAACAGGCTTGTCGTCTTCCGTCGAACGTTGCTTCTTCGTTCTGCCATTTTACGCTTCTTCCTCCTCGTACCATTTGCAGAACCGAGGGTAATGCCCCCTATTTCTCCACTCCCCCCTCCTCCTGTAGATCCGCGCCTGACCTAGGGTAACCCTGGAATATGTTTGTATGACATGGGTATCAAATGGAAGGTATTAAAGAGTATTTTTGAAGGGAGTGGGCCATAGTTCTTTTCAAGATATCGCCATAAAAGTGGACCAGGGGTGACTCTAGAATATGTTTGTACGATATGGGTATCAAATGAAAGGTGTTAATGAGTATTTTAAAATGGAGTTATCCTTAGTGCCATAGGTGGACGCCTTTCGAGATATCGCCATAAAGGTGGACCAGGAGTGACTATAGAATGTGTTTGTACGATATGGATATGAAATGAATGGTGTTAATCAGTATTTTAAAAGGGAGTGGGCCTTAGTTCTATATGTGGACGCCTTTTCCAGATATCACCATAAAGGGGGACCAGGGGTGACTCTAGAATGCGTTGGTACGATATAGGTATCAAATGAATGATGTTAAAAGGGAGAGGGCCTTTGTTCTATAGATGGACGCCTTTTCGAGATAACGCCATAAAGGTGGACCTGGGCTGACTCTATAATGTATTTGTATGATATGAGTATCAAATTAGAGGCACTAATTAGGGTTTTAAAAGGGAGTGGCCCTTAGTTGTATATGTGAAGGCGTTTTCGTGATATCGACCAAAGTGTGGACCAGGGTGACCCAGAACATCATCTATCGGGTACCGCTAATTTATTTATATATGTAATACCACGAACAGTATTCCTGCAAAGATTCCAAGGGCTTTTGATTTCGCCCTGCAGAACTTTTTCATTTTCTTCTACTTAATATGGTAGGTGTCACACCCATTTTACAAAGTTTTTTCCAAAGTTATATTTTGCGTCAATAAACCAATCAAATTACCATGTTTCATCCCTTTTTTCGTATTTGGTACAGAATTATGGCATTTTTTTCATTATTCGTAATTTTCGATATCGAAAAAGTGGGCGTGGTTATAGTCGGATTTCGGCCATTTTTCATACCAAGACAAAGTGAGTTCAGGTAAGTACGTGGACTAAGTTTTGTAAAGATATATCGGTTTTTGCTCAAGTTATCGTGTTAACAGCCGAGCGTAAGGACAGACGGACGACTGTGTATAAAAACTGGGCGTGGCTTCAACCGATTTCGCCCATTTTCACAGAAAACAGTTACCGTCATAGAATCCATGCCCCTACCAATTTCAGGAGGATTGGTAAATTTTTGTTCGACTTAGGGAATTAAAAGTATTCTAGACAAACTAATAGAAAAAGGGCGGAGCGATTTTGAAATTTTCTTTTATTTTTGTATTTTGTTTCACCATATCATTACTGGAGTTTAATGCTGAAATAATTTACTTATATACAGTAGAGATATTATTTTTTTTTTTAAATTTGACTTTAAAATATATTTTTTTTTAAAGTGGGCGTGTTCTTCATCCGATTTTGCTACTTTTTATTTAGCACATTTGCAGTAATAGTAGTAACGTTCCTGCCAAATTTCATCATGATATCTTCAACGACTGCTAAATTACATATTGCAAAAATTTTAAATTACCTTCTTTTAAAAGTGGGCGGTACCACGCCCGTTGTCCAAAATTTTACTAATTTTCTATTCTGCGTCATAAGGTCAACTACTAAGTTCATCGCTTTATCCGTCTTTGACAATTAATTATAGCATTTTTTCGGTTTTTCGAAATTTTAGATATCGAAAAAGTGGGCGGTGTTATAGTCCGATATCGTTTATTTTAAATAGCGATCTGAGATGAGTACCCAGGAATCTACATACCAGATTTCATCAAGATACCTCAAAATTTACTCAAGTTATCGTGTTAACAGTGAGACGGACAGACGGACGGACGGACATGGCTCAATAAAATTTTTTTTCGATACTGATGATTTTTTGATATAAGGAAGTCTATATCTATCTCGATTCCTTTATACCTGTACAACCAACCGTTATCCAATCAAAGTTAATATACTCTATGAGCTCTGCTCAACTGAGTATAAAAACAGATAGGTACTTTGTGTGAGGATGCAAAGCTTCACGTTTTTTGTGGTCTGCATGTAAAAACTAATGTTGCGAATCACGTATTTCAACAATATATGACGTAAGCGTAACTATTTGATGAAATTTGATGAATTTTGAAGCTTCTAGCCGTAAAAAAGGGGCAAAAATGACAGTTTATATGGGGTATATAATATATATACCACCGATCTCTATGATTTTTTCAGACAACAATATATGCTATATACGTAAGCATATGGTGGAATTTGAAGCTTCTAGCTGTTAAAATGGAGCAGAAATTGCGCAAAGTTTCTTATCTGAACAATCGGTTGTATGAGATATATACTATATATCACCGATCTCTATTATTTTTTCAGACAACAATATATGCTATACACGTAAGCATTTGGTTAAATTTGAAATGGTGCTGAAATTGCAAAAGAATATATATTTATAGTATACATATATACTATATATATCACGGATCTCTATGATTTTTTCACACAACAATATATATTATATACGTAAGCAATTGTTGAAATTTAAAGCTTATAGCTGTTAAAATGGGGGAGAAATTACGAAAAGTTTCTTATCTGAACAATCGGTTGTATGAGATATCTAAATATATAAAAAGAAGTGTACATTTTGATTGTCACTCCATAACTCGAGAATGGATAGAAAGATTGCCATGAAATTTTTAGGAAAGATATAGGAAGTAGAGATGATGGTTAGTTGATTTTGAAATCCCAAATCGGTTTAGCCATTCTTGAGTTATGATTTTTTTTAGAAAAAATTCAAAATTTAAAAAAAAAAAAATAAAAGAAATGTACATTTTGATTGTCACTCCATAACATGAATTCAATTTAATATATATTGTATTTATTTCATAACAAGAACACATGACTTTAATTTTCTGATAATGAATTCATCATAGGTCGTGACGTACAAAAAACAGTTAGTGCGATGAATTATTATTCGTATAGATTCATGATTCGCCCACAAGCAGACAACTTTATTATGCGATGTGGCAAACTTTTCCACCAATACATGTATGCGAAAATTGAAGCGGAACGCCTTAATTGTCTTCGATTCAATCCAGCTAAATTACGATCGGAAGAATACATACACTTTCGAGATGCAATGTTAATGATGTCGGACGTTTAACAATTTTACCATCGACATATGTTGGCAGTCCGCGCCACATGCACGAATATACGCAAGATGCAATGTCATACGTTCGCAAATATGGTCGTCCCGACCTATTCATAACATTCACATGCAATCCACAGTGATCTAACATAAAAAACAATTTATTTGATGGTCAGAATCCAACAGATCGACACGATATAACAGCACGTGTATTTCGACAAAAAGTAAGAGCACTGATGGATTTGATTATCAAATTGCGACCTTTTGGGGAGCTGCGTTGCTGGATGTATTCGATTGAATGGCAAAAGAGAGGGCTGCCGCACGCGCTTATCTTGATATGGCTGGTTCGTAAAATAACACCCGATCAAATTGATATCATTATATCAGCTGAAATTCCAGATGAAATCAGTGATCCAGAATTATTTGAAGTTGTCTCGAAAAATATGATCCATGGCCCTTGCGGTCAGATAAATATGAATTCGCCATGCATGATCGATGGAAAATGTTCAAAACGGTATCCAAGAGCATTAACTTTGGATAATATTACAGGTGCTGACGGATACCCGTTGTACAGACGTCCGTCACTGGAGGATAATGGCCATACAACAACAATTAAAATACGCAATCAAGACGTTGAAGTTGATAATCGTTGGATTGTGCCTTATTCTCCACTATTGTCAAAAGTATTTCAGGCTCACATAAATGTTTAGTACTGTAATTCTGTGAAATCTATTAAATACATTTGCAAATATGTGAATAAAGGCAGTGATATGGCTGTTTTTGGAGTAGCTGGTGACAATAGCATTAATGACGTTAAATTTTCTTTTTTGTTTTTCTTTATGAATTATAGTGAGCATATTCTGTTATGAATCTGTTTTGGTTTCCATCCTATATTATTTATATACCTTAAGTATGTTAGGTTAATGTGTTAAATTTAAAAATTTGAATGTTCTATTATATTATCCTGTTATTTAATGTCTGTTGTACTATAAAAGATCATACATGGTCTTATTGTACTAATATATATTTCTTTTAATAAATGAAATGAAATGAAATCGCACAATATCAAATGGGCGCTACATTAGCACTAATGAAGCTCTTTGGAGAACTTATTCATTTCCAATTCATGAGCGATATCCTGCTGTGGTTCATTTGGCTGTTCATCTTGAAAATGGCCAGCGTGTGTCTTCTACCGATGCAAATGTACAGCAGAGAGCAGCACAACCACCAGCAACAACATTAACTGCTTTTTTCAATTGTGCGAAAGCGGTAACTTTGCCAGAACGTTGCTGTATTCAGATGTAACGTATTATTTCACTTGGACTGCAAAGAAATGCAACGACGTAAACAAGGAACACCTCTTGATGGCCATCCGGGTGTTTTTTTTTTGCAGATACTATGGGAAGATTGTACACAGTTCATCCAAACAATGCAGAATGTTATTATTTGCGACTGTTGTTGGTAAATGTTGTTTGGCCACGTTCATTTCAACATTTGCCAAGAGTGAATGGTCATTTATGTATGACGTATCGTGAGGCATGCGAGCAATTAGGTTTGCTTGAAAATGATGCGCATTGGAATTTAATGCTTCACGGTGCATCGATTGCTTCTTCTCCACATCAAATACGTATCTTATATTCCATAATCGTGTCAACATGTTTTCCATCAAATCCTCTTGAATTGTGGAATAAATACAAAGATTTTATGGCAGAAGACTATTTGATTCGAATGCGTCATCACACAAGAAACACGGATTTGCTGATTTCATTGGAAATGTATAATGAGGCATTGATAGCGATTGAAGATATGTGCCTTACGATTGCAAATAAAGGATTAGGGCAATTAGTTTTGTCACCACCCAATCGTCCAATGCATAATTTATTTGATCGACAATTCAACGTGAACAACAGTATGATCCCAATGAATTGCAAACATTCGTGAATTTGAATGTTCCTAAATTAAATGACCATTAAAAAAAAAAAAAACATTTGTGATAAACGCATTGTGGAAAAACATTTGTGATATCACTCATTTTGGCAGCCACTCCATCGCAACGAAAAATTGCATTGGCACTTGCTTCGTCGGGAATCGGTTCTACTCTATAGGATGGTGGACGAACAGTGCACTCTGCATTAAAATTGCCGTTGAATGTGCAGGTATGCTTATATTTATTGATTGATCACTTTAAAATTTAATCGATATTAATTAAAATGTAATTATTTTCAAATTAACAGGTGATTGTACATCCCACGTACAATATTTCAAGAAATTCTGCGATGGCAAAAGTTTTGCAAAAAGCAGCAATTATTCTATTGGATGAATGTGCAATGATGCATAAAAAATCGCTGTAAGCATTACACCGTAAAATGCAAGATCTACGTGAGAATCAAGAAATTTTTGGTGGTGCATTAATATTATTGTCAGGGGGTTTAATAAAAGGTTAAAAATTAATGAAAAGTGTTGAGACGTTAATGAGTGAATTTCGAATGAATCTTTATTCAAATATTTCAGCTTATTTATATTAAATTATTCTAAACATATTCTTACATACATATTTACATTTAAGCATACATACTTACATGCATATCTACCTTAAGCATACATACTTACATACCTACATACAACTCTACACAAAATATGTGCCTACACATCTGTGTTGAGCTGCGACTTATATGGGAAATGCAAACCTTGCAAATTTGCTGCAATTCAAATTTGTTTGTTGTGTGTTGTACACACACCTGTTTTAATGGCTATGCCAGCATTAATTATCAAATGCATATTTATGTGTTGATGAACATTTAGACTATTTTTGTAGCAGGGTAGCATATTAGACTGATTTAAATATTTGGGATTCAATTGTTGGCTGTTTACACTACAATTTTCGACAAATATTGCCTGTGGTTCCACGATCAACACCGGCGGATGGGATCAACGCATGTTTAAAGTCTTCTCTTCTGTGGCGACATGTGCAAATTTTGACATTGAACATAAATATGCGCGTTCAATTCCACAACGACCAATCTGCAGATCAGTTCTCGAAGCAGTTGTTAGATATAGGCAATGGAAAAGTTCGAGTCGATAATACAAATGGATTGATTACATTGCCGAACAATTTTGTACCATTCTCCAATCAACAGAAGAGTTGATTGAAAGTGTGTTTCCAAATATTGTTCAAAATTACAGGAATAACAATTGGTTGAGAGAACGCGCAATACTGGCACCAAAAAATTTACACGTCAATGCAATCAATTATCAGATTCAAGAAAAATTGCCAGGTGCAGTGACATCATATAAATCTGTTGATACCGCAATGAATGCAGATGATGCAGTGAATTATCCAATTGAATTTTTGAATTCGTTGGAACCACCTGGTATGCCACCGCATTATTTGAATTTAAAGGTTGGCTCATCAATTATTTTACTGCGGAATTTAATTGCACCAAAACTGTGCAATGACACAAGATTAGTAGTAAATAAATTGATGCCGAATTTAATTGAAGCGACAATATTGACCGGAACAGCGAAAAATGAAATTGTACTAATACCACGTATTCCATTGATTCCAACAGACATGCCATTTGAATTTAAGCGTTTGCAATTCCCAGTGCGTCTATCATTTGTCATGTCCATCAATAAGGCACAAGGACAAACGCTTCAAATATGCGGATTAAATTTGGAGGAGCCGTGCTTTTCACATGGACAGCTATACGCGGCCTGCTCAAGAGTTGGAACGCCAAATTGTTTGTTTGTGCTCGCTTCCAATGGGCAAACTAAAAATACTGTATATCCAAATGTTTTGGATTGACATTAATAATTTTGAAATACAATGCATTCATTTCATAAAAAAAATTTATAATCTTTCATTTCTTTTTTTTGTTGGTTGCTACGAAGTGCAACGGGGTCCGCTAGTATACTATATATACCACCGGTCTCTATGATTTTTTCAGACAACAATATATGCTATACACGTGAGCATTTGGTGAAATTTGAACATATCTAAACGATTTTTAAGATAAATATAAAATAAACAGATAAGGAAGGCTAAGTTCGGGTGTAACCGAATATTACATACTCAGCTATGGAGACAAAATAAGGGAAAATCACCAAGTAGGAGAATGAACCTAGGGTAACCCTGGAATGTGTTTGTCTGACATGGGTATCAAATGGAAGGTATTAAAGAGTATTTTAGCAGGGAGTGGGCAATAGTTATTTTCGTGATATCGCCATAAAAGTGGACATGGGGTGACTCTAGAATGTGTTTGTACGATATGGGTATCAAAAGAAAGGTGTTAATGAGTATTTTAAAAAGGGGTGGGCTTAGTTCTATAGGTGGACGCCATTTAGGGATATAGCCATAAAGGTGGACCAGGGCTGACTCAATAATTTTTTTGTACGATATAGGTATCAAATGAAAGGTGTTAATGAGTATTTTAAAAGGGCGTGGGCTTAGTTCTATAAGTGGACGCCTTTTCGAGATATTGCCATAAAGGTGGACCAGGGGTGACCCTAGAATTTGTTTGTACGATATGGGTATCAAATGAAAGGAGCTAATGAGTACTTTAAAAGAGGGTGGGCCTTAGTTCTATAAGTGGACGCCTTTTCGAGATATCGCCATAAAGGTGGACCAGGGCTGACTTAGAATTTGTTGGTACGATATGGGTATCAAATGAAAAGTGTTAATGAGTATTTTAAAAGGGCGTGGGCATTAGTTCTATAGGTGGACGCCTTTTCCAGATATCGTCATAAGGGTGGACCAGGGGTGACTCTAAAATGTGTTTGTACGATATGGGTATCAAATGAAAGGTGTTAATGAGTATTTTAAAAGGGAGTGGGCCTTAGTTCTATAGGTGGACGCCTTTTCCAGATATCGTCATAAGGGTGGACCAGGGGTGACTCTAAAATATGTTTGTACGATATGGGTATCAAATTAGAGTTATTAATAAGGGTTTAACAGGGAGTGGTGGTAGTTGTATATGTGAAGGCGTTTTCGAGATATCGACAAAAATTTGGACCAGGGTGACCTAGAACACCATCTGTCGGGTACCGCTAATTTATTTATATATGTAATACCACGAACAGTATTCCTGCCATGATTCCAAGGGCTTTTGACTTCGCCCTGCAGAACTTTTTCATTTTCTTCTACTTAATATGGTAGGTGTCACACCCATTTTACAAAGTTTTTTTCTAAAGTTATATTTTGCGGCAATAAACCAATCCAATTACAGTGTTTCATCCCTTTTGTCATATTTGGTATAGAATTATGGCATTTATTTTTTATTTTTCGTAATTTTCGATATCGAAAAAGTGGGCGTGGTTATAGTCGGATTTCGGCCATTTTTTATACCAAGATAAAGTGAGTTCAGACAAGTACGTGGACTAAGTTTAGTAAAGATATACCAGTTTTTGCTCAAGTTATCGTGTTAACGACAGAGCGGAAGGACAGACGGTCGACTGTGTATAAAAACTGGGCATGGCTTCAACCGATTCCCATTTTCACAGAAAACAGTTTTCGTCATAGAATCCATGCCCCTACCAAATTTCAGGAGGGTTGGTAAATTTTTGTTCGACTTATGTCATTAAAAGTATTCTAGACAAATTAAATGAAAAAGGGCGGAGCCACGCCATCTTGAAATTTTCTTTTATTTTTGCATTTTGTTGAACCATATAATTACTGGAATTTAATGTTGATATAATTTACTTATATACTGTAAAGGTATTCAATTTTTTGTTATAAATTGACTTAAAAAAGTCTTGATATTGATAATATTTGTTTACCACACATATAGGAATAGGAGTAACGCTCCTGTCCAATTTCATTATGATATCTTCAACGACTGGCTTGCAAAACTTTCAAATTACCTTCTTTCAAAAGTGGGCGGTGTCACGCCCATTTTCCAAAATTTTACTAATGTTCTATTCTACGTCAAAAGGCCAACCCACCTTCCAAGTTTCATCGCTTTATCTGTCTCTGGTAATGAATTATCGCACTTTTTCCGTTTTTCGAAATTTTCTATATCGAAAAAATGGGCGTGGTTCATTTTAAACAGCGATCTGAGATGAGTGCCCGGGAACCAACAAACCCAATTTCATCAAGATACCTCAAAATTTACTAAAGTTATCGTGTTTACGGACGGACGGACATGGCTAAATAAATTTTTTTGCCCAGATCATTTTTATATATAGAAGTCTATATCTATCTCGATTAGTTTATGCCATTATGGACTACCGTTATGCGAACAAAGTTAATATACTCTGTGAGCTCTGCTCAGCTGAGTATAAAAATCTAATCTAATCTAAAATATATATAGTATGTATATATCCCATACAACCGATTGTCCAGTTAAGAAACTTTTCATAATTCTGCCCCATTTTAACAACTAAAACCTTCAAATTTCACCAAATGCTTTCATGTATAACAAATATACATGAACACATTAATATGGCTCAGCAGCTAAAGACATCTGCCTTTGCACTGATATGAATGTTGGAGATTCGAGTTCAATGCTCAGCTCCCGAAAAGCTAGCTGATGAAGAAGTGAAATTCAGAAACATGTCCTAGAAACCATCGCCGTTTGTAAACTTACAATTTTTCTCTAATATCAATAACAAAAAACATTGTATAAAGCAATATGAGCAAAGCTCGCTAGTTAAATACTTATGATCATATTGATATAATAGTAACAGCGGAAGTATTTAAAAACAAATACTGTAAAAAATCCGAACAAATGTTACTAAGCTTTCAAAAGCGCCCCTAAAAATCATAGCCACACTATTAGGAATAAGCTACATACAGAGTGTATGTGCCTACATGGTGATTAAAAGGAACAGAAACAAAAAGGCAACTTTTAGAGACCAATTGTACAGCGAATAACTGGACATTCATGTGGCACAGCAGCTAAAGGCCTTTGCACTGATATGAATGTTGGAGATTCGAGTTCAATGCTCCCGAAAAGCTAGCTGATGAAGAAGTGAAATTTGGAAACATGTCCTAATAACCATCGCCGTTTGTAAACTTACAATTTTTCTCTAATATCAATAACAAAAACCATTGTATATAGCAAATATTGTTGTCTGGAAAAATCTAAGAGATCGGTCGTATATAGGTATAGCATTTTAACAACTAGGGGCTTCAAATTTCATTGAATGCTTACGTATAGAGCATTCATTGTTGTAAAAATTGTATAGATCGGTCATATATATATAGTATTGTGACGAATATTAGTATCACTAAGCGATACTACCATCAGTAATCCGATACTAAACAGTATGTACATAAACAAATCAATCAACATGTACACACATGCATGCATACAAGGCAACATAAAGATACTCACAAACGCATTTCATCATCAGCCAAAGTAGTATTTCACACATACACACGCATATGGATACCAATTACAAATATACATGTGTATAGCTGGTAAACAAGCATCAAGCTCACAAAATTACTAGACCTTTGGAGAAATGGGTGAACGAGGAAACCTCAGAGTATAAAAGCAGCACAAGCTGAGGCATGACTAATCAGTTTGATTTAAACACGCAATTAGTTGTAAGTAGGCGTTATTGTGAAGTACTTTCAAAGCAGTCTAATAAAGACCATTTTGTATTATTGAATATTGGAGTTATTTATTCAACAGTTTAGCGATTCGAACGTTTGCAGAAGGTGTAAAATAAGCGGAGTTTCACTAAATTCGTTACAGTATGTATTTATCCCCTACATCCGATTGTTCAGGTAAGACACTTTTCGCAATTTCTACACTATTTTAACAACTAGAAGCTTCAAATTCCACCAAATTCCTACGTAAATAGCATATATTGTTTTCTGAAAAAATTATAGAAATTGGTGGTATATATAGTATATACCCCATATAAAGTGTAATTTTCCCCCCTTTCGGCTGTACCGAAGACATTCCCATTCCAGTGGCGGAGTGAGGGGGCATCTTGCCCGGGCGATACTCACAGGGGGGCGCCAAATGGTCCGCAAAGCAGAACTTCCTGTATAGTTTGTATTCTTATTATAACTGATTACTGGAAAATATTGATTTCTGGACAAAATTTTCTATAATAAAAAATGCATACATTATCCGCAACACCTGCGACAGGTTGTGGAATAATTGAAAGCATATATCTTTTTTTCTCACTTTCAACGTTACGATGGGAATTATTAAAAAATGCTTTAACAACAACTGTAAAACGTGAATGTAAAACATGATGGTGCGCCAGAATACAAGCCGTTAGCGTTATCGTCGATGGGCTAGAGAATGTAGTCGAATACTTTGAACAAAAAGCAGAGGATTCTAACGCCACAAGTAACACCAGAAGCTAACCTACAGTTCTGTTGCAAAATATACTAAATTTTAGTTTCATAACATTAGTTCATTTCAAGTATGAAATCTTAGGAGGATTGATCGTATGCAGCTCAGATTACAACATCCGGGGAGGAATTTTAGAGAGGCGTATCTTTAAATCACTAGCGACTGAATTATCTGAAATTCGAGCCACTGTTTGTGAAGAAGCAATAGAAGGAGCGAGGTCTCTTCGTGAAAAATGGGATATTGATATAGTTAAACATTTAAGAAGGTGCCGCAAAATGCCCGGAGAATCGACTAGAGATGTTGGTCTTTCAGCAGGATATGAAATTTCTCGCGTTGAAAAGTGTCCTCGATCGTCTCCAAAAAGAAATACGTACAAGATTTACACGACTAAATGACCTTAATTTCAGATTTGAATTTTCCTTAGACGTTCGAAATTTGTTAAGCAAGGATAATAACGACTTAGAAAGAAATTGTAAGAACTTGGGTCAATTTTATAATAGAGATTTCAATGGAACGGACCTTTCTATTGAAATATGTTAGAAATACTTACCTTTCTAACCTCGTATGGAGAAGATATTTTTCGAAACTTCCAAAAAATATTTGCCCTGGGCGCAAGAAAACGTCACTACGCCAATGCCCCGTCCTTACTTGTTTATTTTATATTTATCTTGAAAATCTCTTAGGTATGTACATTTGTTCACTATATATCTTTCATCTTATACAGCCGATCATTTGGATATTACGAATGGGATGCATTCCCCCATTCATTAAAGGTATGAAATTTTGGGCACAGCCGAGGACTGTCACATCCTCACTTTTTTTTATAAAGCATTTGCGGACTAAGCATAAAGTTACGTACCAAAATTTTTACAATGAAAACAAGGACGAGGTGAGTACAACTTTGATAGTTGCGGTTAATATAATAGACTCAATGGCTCCAATTTCGTCAGTGGAAGAAAAATCGTTTATCTTTTTAAAGGAACGCATTTCCGAGTTATGGGTCGGGTTATAATAAAATAGATTCTTTTAAAACGATTGAATGATATGACAGAAAATATTAAAAAATATTCGGCAGCTCAAAAGTAGGTTTGCACAACGACCGACATAAGGTCTACCAAACACCGACGTTTTTTTGCTAGACGTGCCATTGGCTGACTCAAAATTTAAATACAAATAGTTCGAAGATAGTTGCAACTTGATCACGTTCTGTGCTCATATCCTGCGCTCGCCAGGTCAAAGCTCCAGCTATTAGGGGCAATTAAGCTGGGTCCTAGAAAACTGCTAGTATTTGCCAAGAGGACGGCGTTATTCTATAACACATGTCCTGACACCTGATTGGGATTCTTCCGTTTGGTCGTCAAACAAATTCTAGTGAGGTCTTTATTGACCGGCCAGTTCAACCTAACCTAACCTAATTGCAATTTTAACCTTTACTTAAAGTGTTGCACGAAACACGAAAACATTTTTTGGTTGACCGATTTCATGTCTGGTCAATATGCATTTTGTTGAGCCTATTACTCGAGTTATATCTAATGGATCAATACTTGCTAAATTTATTTGAGATTTCGAAGAAATGCTCCATACTATGGAGAAAAGGCAATTCACCACAATCTTGTGAATTAATATTCGAAACATTTAGCGCGTCTTTGGTCATTCGAGTAGAAGACACTTTGTTAGTAAGTGTAACTATGTATTTAGAAGAATATAAATACACACTAAAAAAAATTGTGTAAACTTACCACTATTAAGCTAGGCAACTGTTTACCTATTATAATAGCAGCAATTTTACACACAGAAAGTGTACGCGTAAAATTAAATACTTTATGTGTACGAAGTTTAAACATTAAATGTGTAGTCATGCGGAAATTTACGCTTTATACTTATGTTTAATAGCTTAAGCACCGAAGCTGTAAACTTACACAATATTACCCATCGATGTGTAATTTTCAACTTTAACCCTACACTAGTCGAAATATACATACGGGCAGGGGCTTTTTGCAATTTTCACGGGTTTTAGCTATCTTTTTATAAAAATATATGTCAATATATAATGCAAACATTAAAAATAAATGTTTATGACTTTATGAAAATGTTGAGAAAATTTTCAAGTTTTTACTCAGAGTTTTTTTTTAGAATTTTTCCGAGTATGCAGCTTTTTAGCTCATTGAGTTCTAGTATTATGGTGTTATAATCTTAAGTCGCTAAAAAACTTTTGAACGTAATATTTTTATAGTCAAAAAAAAAAAATTGTCAAAAATCAGGAACATTTTTACCGGCTTAATATTAACACAACACTGCATTAAAATTTAATGAGCTACACACAAAAATTCTAAAACTCTTAGTAAAATCTTGAAAATTACGAAATTTTGTCCAGTTTTCGCGAAAATTCCATACAGTTTTAAACTTAAGCTTATATTGCCTATTATCTGTTGACATATATTTTTATAAAAAAATAGCGAAAATAATTTAGCTGGAACAAAACCCTGTGAAAATTGCAAAAAGTCACTGCCCTTATATTTATTTCGACCAGTGTATAAGCACAATAAATTACCAATTTTCTTTTCTAAAGTTTAAAAATAAAATAAATGTAAGGCGCCATAACCTCCGAATAGCTTTTATGCCGAGCTTCTCTTCCAATTTGCGTCGTGCTCCTCTTGATTTTCCCTACAAATTGGCCGGACGGGACCTACATGTTTTATGCCGACTCCGAACGGCATCTGCGAGGCAGATGCGTTTTCACTGAGAGCTTTTCATGGCAGAAATACCCTCGGAGCGCTTGCTAAACACTGCCGAGTGGCGACCCTGCTTAGACAAATTATCTTCTAATTGAAAAACCTTATTTCTAAAATTTTGATTTTGCTTTGCCCGGGGTGTGAACCCAGAGCATACGGTGTGGTAGGCGGAGCACGCTACCATCTCACCACAGTGGCCGCCGTTTAATTGATTAAAGTTAAAGTTTAATTCAATTAAAATCCCCTAAATATCAGTTTTTAACCCATGAGAATTTCAACAAAAAGAAATATATATATTTTGGTGTAACTCTTGTATTAATACGGTTAATGTCTTCCAATAGCCCTAAAATTCACAAAAGTAGTAATTTAAAGAATCAAAATGAAAATATTGTGTTTCCGCTTTGCCAGCAAAAGCTTTTTGAATTCTATTTACATCTTATAATTTTATAAAAATATTTTGTTTCGTATTTTTTGCTTTTTGTGCATACAATGCAGGTTTGAAACTTTTCATAAGTTTCATATATATATAACCCACCTAGTATTTGAAGTTTTAAAAGATACACATAAAGTTTAAACATAGATTTTAAGTAAGATTTCTATGAGAGAACTATTAAAATTAAATAGAAATTATATAAACGTTTAAAACTTCCAAATTCTGAAAGGGTTATAAATGGTTTGTTCTACATATACTGCTTATATAGACATATTTTGTTTCCAGCTGAATATTTGTTTCAGAAAAAAACTATTTGAATTATTGGAAATTCGTGAGCTTATAGATTAAGGTATTCACTTTTTACAACTATGTATGTATATAAACATATTTTGTTTCGTGCTTTTGTACTTTGAGCTTTTTGTACATATAAACAAATATTTCGTTTCCATGTAAATATTTGTTTCAGTGAAAAACTTTTTGAACTATTCGAAATTTGTCAGCTTACAAATTAAAGTATTTACTTTTTGCAAATTGTTTATATTATTTTTTTTACCTCGCGAAGAAGCTTATCAAAATACGTACCATAAATTCCATAGTTTGGGAAATTTCTTTTGGATAAAGTATAATGAATGTAAAGTAAAAATTAATAATTTGTTGAATGCTCGCTAAAACATTGTAGTCATTACTTGTTGTAAAAATAACTTTTTCGATTACTATATAAGTAACAATATTTTCCTTTGACAAGTCATTTTCTGAAAAAATTACAAACGTTATTGCATTTACCATTTATGTACATATGTATATACGATATATCTGACCAAGAAATGCAATGACAGGTGCGCATGTTGAAAGTTTCGCTATCATATCATCTTTGGTGGTTCCAAACTGAAATATAATTTTAGAATTGTATTTTTTTAAAAATGTATTTTTTTAATATGAAATTTTTTTAGAACTTACATCAAAATGCATAAATATATAACTTCTGTCTTCGCCAAAATATTTTGCAATGCCGCATACTATATCAATATCCAGTACTACAGGTTTTTTTACTTGACTTATTTAAAAGTCTAAATACTTTTTCCCGTTCTCTTTCAAATCTTTCAGTGAATGTATGGCCTTATACCCATCAGTTGCTCCAAGTGTTACGAAAGTTATTCGCTTTCAAAAATTCTGCTTGTATTTCTGTAATTGACAGTTTCCAAATTGTTAAAGAACTGCCTTTGCATTGCATGGCAGTCCTTCATATACGTTTTTATTGATAGCTTTTCCTCACAACTGCCAGCAGCTCCGTGCATTTGTTTTAAACATTTTGTTTATTTTCGCTTGTCTTTACGCATTCCGATAAGTTATTGGGCTGCCAATTCTTGCATGTTTGTTGCAGCAGATTTCAGCGTCTTCTTTGCTTTACGCGAATATTTGGGTCAAAATTCATTTTGGCGTTATTTGGCGACCTATTTAGAAAATTATTTCTATTTCTCATTATTGTGAGCAACGGTGGTGTAGAAGTCGATATGACGTTTCCTTCATTGTCTTTTTCCATAAAGGAGTCAGGGAAACAACTTGCAGCTTGATGTGTTACCATTCGTAAAATACCCATCGGAATGTACAATGACAACATTCTTAATTCGTCGACTAACAAGTTAGCAAAAGTATTTATCAATTTACTTAATTTCTCTTTTTTATTTAATTTGTCCAATATGTTTGATGGTACTTTTTCCCATGGTATTTTATATTTTTCAAATAACTGTTTAGCATGGCAAGTTGTCTCAGACGAAGACGTTAAGACACCGCTGGACATCGACATGGTTGGTGTCGAAATTCTTTCTTAAAATTCTTTTTTTAAAATTCTGCTTTCAAAATTCTGTATTACAAAATTCTGTATTACAAATTCCTGTATTAAAATATATATATATTTTGAAAAAGTGCGTCATGCACAGTAATTCTGCGTAGAACAACTTTCCGCATAGGCGGCCTTCGTCCGAGCTTATAAAAAATAACCCTAGGCTACGCCATGCCAAGTCCGGGTGTGTTGTCCTTCTGCGTAGTATACACTTCGGCCGCACTTTAAAAAAATAACCCTTAGACGATCCAACACGGGCTACGCCATGCCATGATTCCGGAATTTTGACTTCCAGAATTAAACATGCAGAATTTTGAAAAAGCAGAATTTTAGAAAACAGAATTTTAAATAGCAGAATTTTAAAAAAGCAGAATTTTGTTCAAGCAGAATTTTTTTGCAATTTACAGAATTTTGTCACCCAGAATTTTGCAATACAGAATAATGACACGCTCCCAGTTGTAGCATCACATTCTTTGAAATGGGAGGATTCCGATGAAAGTGTAAAAATAAATCACTGGATATCAGATTTTTCAACTTGGTTTGCCGAATCATCGGCACTGACTAAAGTTTCACTTTCATTATTCATTTGGTAGTATGTTGCAGTATTGTCGACGATCTCAGATATGCAACTACTTTGTTGTTCTTTAAGTGCCGAAGAAGTAGTTGTTTGAATAGTCCTTTCAGTCTATTCACTAGAACCCAAAAGCATAAATATTGCATTATTTTTCAAGTAATACTCGAGCACAGAATCGTTGCATATTTCTGACCCATCAATTTCTAGTTCTAGTGATGTACCTTGAATTCCAAATGAATTAGCTGTAAATAAAATTGTATTGATTATTAAATCATTTATTAGCAAAATATAAATTTTTCAATTATAAGGTCTATTGATGGTATTGATAAAAATACTTTCTTGATGCTCCTGTCAAAACTTCAAATCTTGCACGCATATTCCTCCATTTTTTTAATCTTATTATGTATATGTTCTTATACTAGTGCTAATAAAAAATATAGTTGTAAAATATTTATTTAATTATTTTAATCTTACTACGTATATGTTGTTATACTAGTTTTAATAGTACATGTAATTGTGAAATATTGAAGTTATGGCATTTTATTTATTTTATTTCCTTTATTAACAACTTTGATATACAATATATATACATACAGTCTGAGTCTGTGTTAAAAGGCTTTTTCAATAAATAAGGAAAATAAACTTAGGTAATATATTTTTCTGTATAAATGAATTTTTACCGGATTTCTAATTAATCGATTGTCAAAATTAATCATTATATATTGATTTTTAGATTCAAAATAACTTTCGTACAGAAGTGATTTATAGTTATACCACATTTTTATGAGATAATATGAATTTTATTATCAGGACTATAATGTTTCCTTGATCATCTTGATCAATAACAACGAAGTCATTATTTCTAAATTCTATACTGCTATAAGAGATATTTTTTGTTATAAATGAAAAATTTTCAGGTATTTTAAAATTAAACATATTTTCTGAAAGTTTCCCAACCGAATTGCAAATTACTTTTAACTTAAATCTGTCGTCGAACAAACTTGCTTGCATTTGTTGGTGACATTCTGAAAGGCTTAATGTTATGTTTTTAAAATTCTTAGAAACCTCGGACTTTCTTTTAAAATATTGATGCTTTTGCTCAAAATGCATAGTCCGCAAATGTTTTAAAGGGCCAAACTTTCTTATTAAATTGGGATCGTGGCAAACATAATGATGTTTTGCGTGCAGGTTTAGGTCAGGCAAACTTTCTTTTCTATATTCCATATACTCGGATATGTAATGTGAAAGTAATGAAATTTGATCCACGTGAATCTCTGAGCAACATATTCAACCATTTTTCCTAAAAACTGCCAAACGCTATGATCATACTCAGAAAACTTATGCAGCATAAGAAGCGGAAATAAAAATAAAAAGTGCCGAATTTCATCTGCTTTGCCTGGAAGTTTCTTAGTTTAGATCAGGCAAACTTTCTTTTCTATATTCCATATACTCGGATATGTAATGTGAAAGTAATAAAATTTGATCCACGTGAATCTCTGAGCAACATATTCAACCATTTTTCCTAAAAACTGCCAAACGCTATGATCATACTCAGAAAACTTATGCAGCATAAGAAGCGGAAATAAAAATAAAAAGTGCCGAATTTCATCTGCTTTGCCTGGAAGTTTCTTCATATTAGAAAAGAAATTGAAATTTTTAATTTTTTTCCTATTTTTTAATACGACATATTAAAATAATCAATAGATATTATTTTAAGGTTTATAAAATATTTCAAAGTTATCATTTAATCATAGGGAACTATTCCTTCAAATAAATCATGGTATAAACAAGGGGGCAAACCATTGCACACGTGATAATACGTTAATTTGTTTAGGCATGAGTTTCTCAGTACTCCCATATTCAAAGGATATATTTCATTAACACACTCTTCCTAATTTGTAGGGTTGCGTTCTTCAAACATATTTACATCAAACTCATTTAAGTTGTCTCTTTTGTAAAGACACTATCGGCAGAAATAGTAGCTAGTACTAAAATTTTCATTGAATCCGCCAATTTGATGGCTGCCCAAGTTATCACCAATCATTGCTATTATGCTTCCACGGTAGTTTTTATCGGAACCATTTATATTTATGTCAATTCCGGTGTTTTCTAGTTCAAGTAAATCTTTAATAAGAGGCTGAAATACCTTTTCGATTCCAAAATTCTTTAATAAACTCTTTTTACATAATAAAACAAGTTGAATATTGTTAATGTTGGATCGATATTGAACTGGAATATTACCAACCATCATGTATACTCCTACTAGCTTATGTTTTTTTTAGATGATCCCAAAGATTGCAATTTTCAAATACATCCTGAAACATTAGCTCAATTCGTTTGGGGTTTTCATTGAAAAAATGCGAAGTTTTGTATATGGAACCGTCGTTGTATTTCGATTTTTTTCTCTATTCCATTCATGAATATAATATTGTTCAATAGGTTGCGGTACACATCAAACAGTAGATGGAACATGTTTATAATATTTTTCGTATAGTTCTTTTGGCTGAATATTTTCAATTCCAATAACTTTCATTGGATCATTTGCAGAAGAAGTATATTTAGCATTTTTTCCATAGAATTTTTTATTTAATCCTTCTGCAGCTAAACCTATGGGAACATATTCTGAAGTCGCAGTGCCAGACATAGTTGCTCCAATATCAAATGCTATTCGAGCTCCCAATGGTGTAACTTTACATTTTACTTTTGTAACTTCTGCTGCAGAAGGTAGCATATCATATTCAGCTTCACTTAAATAAAATGGTACAAAATCTACAGGAATTAGAGCTAATGAATTGTAATTTGATCAGTAGTTGCAGAAGTTTGTATATTTTCAGTTCTATAACCATAACTTATTAAAATTTTTGTTTTAGAAAAATTCATATGATTACTAGAACATGGTTGACTTGGTCTTATCCATCTGATACTCTTAGAAGGGGAATCTCCACTTCCCGTTGCACCCGATCGCGCCCCCGTATTCGGGCCACGACCTGAACCACTTTGGAGATGAATATTTTCTTGCATATCAACATCCATATTAAGAGTATTATTATTACGATAATAAGGCTTTTCAATAAATGTAGGATCAGGCTCCCTTGTTTAATCAGTATCACTATCGTCTGAAGGCTTTGATCGCTTGATGGGAGGTTCGTCATTGGTTCTGGTGCTTCCGGAAGTCTCGCTATTTGTTCCAGAAGTTTTAGCTTGTTCCTCATTTATAATATTATGTTGCGCGTGGTAATCTGATAATATCCTCCTGGTGCGTAAATTGAATATATTTGGTTAGCTATTAATGCATTTTTTTTTTAAATCATAAATATCTCTAAAACCGTCTCTTCCAGGTTTAAATTTAATATTATCCCATTCTTGAGCTAAATGCATTTCTCTATATGCATATTGTTGCGGGGGGAATGTTGCACCCGTGTCGTGGGGGGCGATCGCACGCAAATAAAAGAAATAAAAAGGAAGAATTAGTAACGAGCAATAACAAATTTATTTCACTTTATAAACAATATAAATTCTGTATTTGTTATGGAATAGAAGTATTACTTCACAACCGAATTCTAAATTCAATGTTCCAGAGTGTTTAATCACAAATTCGTTCACGGACTAAATTAGAATTCAACCAGAAAGATATACTGGTAAAAGGAAAGAGTTAATTAAATTCACACTTCACTATACACTCTGACAATTCGAATTTATCAAATTAATTACTTGCAATCTTAATGCAAGTGCAAATGGTTGAATATAAGAAATTTACACTTGGCAATTAAAAGTTCAAAAATTACACTTGAGTAATAGGCAAAATTAATTATAAGTCGAAAAATGGAAAACGTGGAAAATGGTTGGCTTGTATTACTCACCTGGGGCTAGCTGCTGGCTCGTGAACGTTACAAAATAGGAGAAGGAGCCAAGACCGCGAACAAGTCCGCGGCACCTGCCGATAGCTAACTTTCGTTGAGTTTTTCCCCTTCAAAGTTAGCTCTCGGCTGGTGTTAGCCATTATCGGTATTAATAACAAAATAACTAATGTGCGTGTTAGGGTCGTCCGAAATATTTAGGCTGGTGGCCTAAACACATATAATAGTTGACCAAATGTTTTTTCTCTATTTGACATACTTGGGTATAGAACACCGAAAATTGGTTCAAAACCATATTTAACAGATAATCCAATAATTCCAATTAGTTCTGCTAAACTTTGATTATGTTTCCAATCATTTATAAAATTATTTATTGCCTCACGATCAGCTTCTCTTACATATTTTTTCCTCTTTGGCTGCTAACTCATATTCTAAGTCGTGAATATATGCATCAACATCTACATCATCTACTGGTTCATCGTCTTTATATATTGTATTTCCGGGTCCCAAATAATTATGCCCTGGATATGTGAATCCGTCCCTGTATTTAAACATACTAATTTTAGAAATGTTGCACACGGCGTTAAATACTTTTTAGCAACATTGTATCATATCTATTTTTAGCAGTATCGCTATTGCGCATTTGGAATTTGCGCAGTAAAAATAACAAAACATTATGACGACGACGGCGATAAGAACGCTGGCAGAGGCAGAGACAACGCCGATAGCATCGGCCGTAGGCCATGATGCTAATGTCATGATCTGGGAAAATTGCTTCCTCTGCCGGCGTTGTCTCTGCCTCTGCCAGCGTTCTTGTCGTTCTTGTCGTCGTCGTCATAAACTTGGGTCTCTCTTCGCTACACTCTTCACTAAATAAAAGATTTAAAGTTTAGGTTTTTTGTCTTTTCAAAAACGTTATAATCGTTTTAATTTCTTCTTTTAATTATTGACTTTGCACGTCACAAATTAACTTTATTAAACAAACGACTTCTAATACTCAAAACTTATAAAAAATTACTTTCAATTCAAAAATAAAGACATATGTATGTTTAAATGCTTTGTATATAACTATACAACAGGAGCGTGTCCGCGATTGCCGGCTAATAGTGCTTGACTAGTTCGTTGCAATGCATTATTGTTCGTTGCAGTGCATTATTGAGGACGATGTTAGTGGTCGTGTTGGCGGCTTTCCACTCGCCGCGCACGGCTGCGCATAAGAATTTCTCCGCCGTTGATGTATTGATAAATTCCGCTTAAACATCCTGCCCGTCCTGCAGGGAGGTGCTTGTAAGCATCAAGGATTTCAATGTTACAATGATAGGAATATAATGAAAAGAACATTTTTTATGGTACTGATAGTTGAATTTTTCTTTTAAATATTTACTTCTTTTATAAGGTGTTTCAAATTGATAAATATTGGATGCTAATGAGTTTGTAATTCCTACATTAACCAACATTGATTTATATTTAGCTATATCCAGATCTTCACATACTCTACTCAAATTTTGTCGTACTTTACTCTTTTGAAGTGTTAAAATATCTTTTAACTCTGATACTAAAAAGTTAAGCGCAGTTTCCGATACTTGAAAATAACATTTCGATTTAATAAGCAAATTTGCAAAGTTTTCATTAATATAGCTATCAGGGATAAGAACTAAGTCAGACCCATCAGCATCTATGTTTTCCTCCGCCACTGAGTTGCACATTGATTGATTTTCATGATAACCTACGTTTTTTCTTATTTTATGTATTCTATATACATGAGACTTAAAAGTACAATAACTAGTAAATAATTTATTGCAAGACTCAAAAGGACAAGCAATTTTGTAACTACATTTTAAATAAATGTATAAATGCGGTAAAATTAGTTTGCTATTAGAAATTTAATGACAATGAGAGTACTCATATTTACTTCTTTCAGAAGGCTTTGCTGAATTACTGCATTTAACACTATGGTGTCTATGAATATGTATACTATAAAGATAATATTTTGAAGATGCTTTTAACAATTCGGCTGCAAGCACCTAAAACTAACATTTCTTTTTCCCTTGTGCACACACAAATGCTTTTGGGATACGAGCCAACTTTTTAGTTTCATTTTACAAATATTACACTCGTACATCTTTAATATATATAAATTGATTTACCTACGCGTATTTATGCACCAAATATTATTAATTATTAACTAATTCACTGTAAACACGATTTAGGCACTTCTTTTAATCCCCAAGCGTCTATTACGAATGTATTTCGTGCATGATCGTGCGTTGTTTGAACGATTTTGTGTGTTAAACAAAATATTGCAAGCAATTGTGTGATGTATACTTGTTATTATAAGAACTGCAATACTACACACCAAATGTTTGAAAGTAAATTTTGAGCATTTTTTGCGCTTCAGTACACACTTTTGTGGAAAGCTCAACTTATTTCTTGGGTAAAATTACATGCTGTTTTTAGAGTGTTTTTGAGTCAAAACTCGAAGTTAAGATGGTTTTATGCTCTTGAAAAAATTACGAAAACCGATGCGAAGACAATGATTTTTCGGCTTTACTGGTATTGTTAAAAATTGCTTATAATATACAATTAAAATATCTTTATTCTACCAAAAAAAATTTTCTAGATATGGAAACCACCCAAATCAAAGTCAAAACTTTTTCTGACACTTCGATACACAAAAAGAATTGGAGCTTCACCAAGTATTTTATTATTTTGTGTGTTGATAGTGTGCAGCGTAAGGTCAAATATTATACAATTGAATTGTGCTGATGGCAATACGTTCTAATATTCCTCTGTCATCATCTGCTCCAGTTGAGAGAATGTTTCCTTAGGCAAATTTGCAAACAATCAAAAGAGGAGTGTACTTTCAGATTTTTCTTTTGAAAATTTAGTGCTGCTGAAATTAAATTCATCAGTTTAAGTGAAATAGTATGCAAAAGAAGGTGGGAGTTGTCGCAGCGTTACTATGAAGCATAAATCTTTTTATAAGTAATTATCCCCGGGCACCAAAGCTGTAACTCTTCGAATTTCGTACATGTGATCCAAGCTGCCTTTAAGTGCAGCTAAACAAATACCAGACGTACTTGACTATAAGTGGTCTCGGCATAACTGAAGTACCCTTTCTTAGTTTGCATGAATACTATTTAATAAAAAAACAACCCTAACAGGTCCAACGACCTAACTTACTTATTTCAGAAGTTGACTGAGTTTTGTGTAAGTTATGAGTACGTTATTATTTGCGGCGATTTCAATATAGACATTCTTAGTAGTAGCTCCCGTAGTAAGTCCATCATAGACAGCTTTGAATCGTGTGATTTACATATTATAAATCAATTCGACACCCGTTTTGCTCCCAACAGTAAACCTAGTCTGCTAGACCTGGTATGTGCTAATAATGTCAATTTCGTAAATCATTTTGACCAATTTCCCATGGAAGGAATTTCTGACCAGGAAATGCAGATATTACCGTATGACTTGAAATTTAACACTAAAGAAACTGGCTGTGAATTAACATATAGGAACTACAACGGTATTAACTTAGAAGCTCTAAATGAAAAGGCCTCTCGTCTTGATTGGAGTGGATGTGTGTATTTTTCTACGTTAGATGAAAAATTGCAATATTTTTATAACATTGTTAATTACTTCTTTAATGCACATGCTCCCCTAAAAACCATAAAAGTTCAAAGCCATAAGAAGCCGTGATTTACAGCGGAAATTTTAAATTTAATAAAAAAGCGTGGGAGAGCGTACAGGGAGTGGAAGCGATCTCATAATGCAACCCTTTGGGAATCTTACCGCGTTTTACAAAATTGGGTTAATCACTGCATCCGCGATGCTAAGGTAGCTTATCTGAATGCTAAGCTTGATACTTATTTACCTCCTAGAATGATTTGGCAAAATCTTCGTTCCTTAGGAGTATCCAAAAAAGATCGTCTTGAGTGCAGCATTGACCCCAATGTTATGAACTCATTCTTTTTACGCGGCCAATCAAATGATAGTCAAACGAATGCTATTATTTATGAAGATGATAACGATCATGGTAAAATAGCTGTAGCCGGGGTAAAAAGTCGGCCTACCTCAGGTACTTTTGATTTCACTGTGGTAACTGAGAATGATGTGCGAGGAGCTGTTATGGCTATTAAGTCTAATGCCGTGGGAATTGACGGCATTAGCTTGCATTTTATCAAACTTATACTTCACTTTGCCATTTCTTCACTGACACATATATATAATTTTTCTATAATAACCAGTGGATTTCCAAGTGAATGGACAACGGCGAATGTTATTCCCGTTCCTAAATCAAAGTCTGCGGACTCCTGCTAAGGCTTTAGACCAATTAGCATACTGCCTGCTTTATCCAAAGTATACGAAAAGCTACTATCAAATCAGATAATTGACAATATTCATGACAACCACTTGCTGTCTGAAGTCCAATAAGGTTTCAGAAAAGGGCATAGTTGTGCTACATCCATGTTGAAGATTCTGGAAGATATACGTCCAGCTTACGACAACAACGATCTTGCGGTATTAGTACTTCTATACTTCTCAAGAGCTTTTGATATGGTTGATTTTAAAATACTACTTCGCAAGCTCGAAAATTACTACATTTTCAGCACTTATGCAATTAAGTTAATGCAAAACTATCTCACTGGCCGATTCCAGCGAGTTCAGTGCGGTGATAGACTCTCTGATTTAAAGTCCATAACGTTGGGCGTACCACAAGGATCCATCCTTTTTTCATCAATGACATAGTCGCCTGTTGCCGCCACGAATCTATACATCTTTACGCTGACGATACCCAACTCTACATGTCGCGACCGATCGGGCTCTCCGAAGACTTATTTGTTAGGCTGAATAATTTAAAGCGCATAAGTAACTGGGTTCGCTCAAATAAAAGCTACATCTTAATGCGTCAAAATCTAAGGCGATTGCAATATCGAATGCAGCATACGATTTAAGCAGCCTTCCTGAAATTTTGCTAAATGATGATAAAATAGGTTTCCAGGATGTGGTTACCAATCTAGGCTTCAAAATTAATTCTAGTGTTACTTGTGCTGACCATATCAGCTTTGTGGTAGGTAAAATCTATAACACCCTTCGCCATCTTTACAGAACTACCTACTTACTACCGCGAGACACTAAACTGAAGCTGGTCAAAACTCTTATAGTACCTCAAGTTTCTTACAGTGTACTTATATATGGTAACCTTGATTCGGTATCGCTTAACAAACTTCAGCTGGGCATAAATAATGCCGCCCGATTTGTTTTTTCTAAAAGGAATCATGATCACATATCTTCATATGCCGTGCAAATACTCGGGAGTGACGTTTCCAATTTCTTAAAAATGAGAAATCTATGTTTCTTGCACAAACTTCTGCATTCTCAATATCCCGCTTACCTATTTAATAAGCTAACCTTATATCAGTCCGCTCGAACCTTGAATCTGTTGATACCGGCTTTTAAATACAGTACAATCCGTCTAAGGAACTCACTTCCTTCCAAGACAAAAGCAATTCGTAAGGCAGGATGTTTCAAACAAGCAGTATTATATTTCCTAAACTCGTAACTTACCCTAATTTACATAACTCAAACCTTCATTCTTCAAACATTGGTCTGGAATTGTTGCTATCACACTATTAATAATTATATACATATATGCTTTTTATTATTTTTAATCAAAATGTTGTACTCATTCTTTATTAAGTTTATTTATATGTAACTTCAATTTTTTTTGTAAATAAATATCTAATTTTGATGTAGTATGTAATTTACTTATTTTTTTTTTATTGCTTACTATTATTTTTTTATTATAAAAATTTTAAAATTTCAAAAAGGAATTGAAAGTAGTTAAGAAAGAATTGAAAATGCAAGTACCAATAAAATTTAATTATACTTGGTAGTTGGTGTTTTCAATTACTGAGTATTGGTAATGGTAATTGTAATTGATTCTATCAGCTCTACTACATACGCAGCTTACGATTGACATCAACAAAATAAATGCCAAACACTGTCGAGGGGCGACTCCGCATAGAAAAACTGTCTCCTAATTGAAAAAATGTGTTTCTAAAACTTTTGATGTTGCTTTTCCCGGGGCGTGAGCACGCTACCATCACATCTCGGCGACCACATACATATCTATGTATAATTTGGCCTGCTGATTTTACTAATTAGTAAGGCTTTGACAATAAGCACGATGCTGAGCAAAGCTCACATGAAACATTAATTCTGTTGACATAACGGTAGCTTGTAACGTCATAAACTAATCGGGATAAATACAGAAATTTATGTATCAATATGACTAGGGCCGTCCGTCCATCTGGGAACACAAGTTGAAATACTAACCCCTAATCTAAATTTTCGAAAAGGGGCGTGGCACGGTCTTCGTCTGAAAATATAAATTTTCAAAATATTATTGGTAATAAATTAAAAACGGTTTAAATTGCTATAACTGGGTAACTGATAGAATTTTAAAGGGATCTTCGGCGAACATAATATGCAAAAACTTTGCGAAAACCTCTTTTATATCAATTCTATTTGACGCCTATAGCGTGCACATATCTAACTATAAAATTAATAAGTAAAATAATTTTTGAAATAGGCGTGGCACCGCACCATTTCCGACCAAGCATTGTCTAACATTTTGGGAAGCGCCACTCGATGATTTTTGCTGAAAATAAAGGAAACAGAGGGAAAAATAAATGAAATTGTTTCCGGACCACGCCCGCTTATATATAAAAGAGGTTTAAACAGACCGTAGACAGATATAGTCCACTATATCTTCGCGAAAAATAAATTTTACTTCTTAAATGCATTTATAACAAAAATTAATAAATACAAAATAATTGGCGTGGTGAAAGTATGTAATTGGCATGACTCAATAAAACTAGGCAGGTGATCCCAGTGTACAATAACCAAAATTTAACGGCCCTCAAAAAGGTCATGAATTTTAAAGTAGTAAGAATTTTTGTTGTTATATGATACATTTTTTCTTAATTGCAAAAATTATTAAATTAAAATAGAAGAAAGAAAAAATTTGGACAACTGCCAAAGCTCGTTGTATAGATCCATTTCGGGAACTGCTAAATTCCTTCATCGGCAACATTTAGGTGCCGCTGCTATAACCATTCAGCCATCACAGCGGTTTTTTGTTTGATTTCATTATTCCTACTTCTATTCTGGTTCTTGCCAATTGATATTCACATCACTGCGACAACTGTTGCAGAATGGACTGGAAATTGGACTTGTTTGATGGCAATGAAGCCATTGTGTCATATTTTATTGACACTGTTTCCCCGTGCTCTGTGATGTATTAACAATTTTTGTTGTTATATCAGCCTACTGATTTGTAAGATCGCGGGTTCTGTGAATATCAATTGGGAAAAACCAGAATAGAATTAGGAATAATGAAGACAAACAAAAAACCGCTGTCAAGGCTGAATGGTTATAGCAGCGGCGCCTATACATTGCCGATGAAGGAATTTAGCAGTTCCCGAAATGGATCTATACAACGAGCTGTGGCAGTTGTTTAATTTTTTTTCTTCTATTCTAATTTAATAATTTTTTCAATTAAGAAATAATTTATCATAACAATAATAATGATAAAATAATTATTGATAGGCCTTGAGCTCGATTCAAACCCGCGATCTTACAAATCAATAGGCCGATATAACAACAAAAATTGTTAATACATCCCAGAGTAAGGGGAAAAAATGTCAATAAAATATGACACTATGGCATCATTGCCATCAAAAAAGTCCAATTTTCACATCTATTCTGCAACAGATGTCGCAGTGCTGTGAATATCAATTGGCAAGAACCAGAATAGAAGTAGGAATAATGAAGACAAACAAAAAACCGCTGTGATGGCTGAATGGTTATAACAGCGGCGCCTAAACGTTCCCGATGAAGGAATTTAGCAGTTCCCGAAATGGATCTATACAACGAGCTTTGGCAGTTGTCTAAATTTGTTCTTTCTTCTATTCTAATTTAATAATTTTTTCAATTAAGAAAACATTTATCATAAAAATAATAATGATAAAATAATTATTGTTAGGCCTTGAGCTCGATTCAAACCCGCGATCTTACAAATCAGTAGCCGATATAACAACAAAAATTGTTAATACATCCCAGAGTACGGGGAAAAAGTGTCAATAAAATATGACACTATGGCATCATTGCCATCAAACAAGTCCAATTTTCACATCTATTCTGCAACAGATGTCGCAGTGCTGTGAATATCAATTGCCAAGAACCAGAATAGAAGTAGGAATAATGAAGACAAACAAAAAACCGCTGTGATGGCTGAATGGTTATAGCAGCGGCGCCTAAACGTTGCCGATGAAGGAATTTAGCAGTTCCCAAAATGGATCTATACAACGAGCTTTGGCAGTTGTCTAAATTTGTTCTTTCTTCTATTCTAATTTAATAATTTTTTCAATTAAGAAAAAATTTATCATAAAAATAATAATGATAAAATAATTATTGTTAGGCCTTGAGCTCGATTCAAACCCGCGATCTTACAAATCAGTAGCCGATATAACAACAAAAATTGTTAATACATCCCAGAGCACGTGGAAAAAGTGTCAATAAAATATCACACTATGGCTTCATTGCCATCAAACAACCCCATTTTCACATCCTTTCTGCAACAGATGTCGCAGTGCTATGAATATCAATTGGCAACAACCAGAATAGAAGTAGGAATAGTGAAGACAAACAAAAAATCGCTGTGATGGCTGAATGGTTATAGCAGCGGCGCCTAAACGTTGCCGATGAAGGAATTTAGCAGTTCCCGAAATGGATCTATACAACGAGCTTTGTTTGTTCTTTCTTCTATTCTAATTTAATAATTTTTTCAATTAAGAAAAAATGTATCATAATAATAATGATAAAATAATTATTGTTAGGCCTTGAGCTCGAATCAAACCCGCGATCTTGCAAATCAGTAGCCGATAATAACAACAAAAATTGTTAATACATCACAGAGCACGGGGAAAAAGTGTCAATAAAATATGACACTATGGCATCATTGCCATCAAACAAGTCCAATTTTCACATCTATTCTGCAACAGATGTCGCAGTGTTGTGAATATCAATTGGCAAGAACCAGAATAGAAGTAGGAATAATGAAGACAAACAAAAAACCGCTGTGATGGTGGAATGGTTATAGCAGCGGTGCCTAAACGTTGCCGATGAAGGAATTTAGCAGTTCCCGAAATGGATCTATACAACGAGCTTTGTTTGTTCTTTCTTCTATTCTAATTTAATAATTTTTTCAATTAAGAAAAACCCGCGATCTTACAAATCAGTAGCCGATATAACAATAAAAATTGTTAATACATCCCAGAGCACGGGGAAAAAGTGTCAATAAAATATCACACTATGGCTTCATTGCCATCAAAAAACCCCATTTTCACATCTATTCTGCAACAGATGTCGCAGTGCTATGAATATCAATTGGCAAGAACCAGAATAGAAGTAGGAATAGTGAAGACAAACAAAAAATCGCTGTGATGGCTGAATGGTTATAGCAGCGGCGCCTAAACGTTGCCGATGAAGGAATTTAGCAGTTCCCGAAATGGATCTATACAACGAGCTTTGTTTGTTCTTTCTTCTGTTCTAATTTAATAATTTTTTCAATTAAGAAAAAATGTATCATAATAATAATGATAAAATAATTATTGTTAGGCCTTGAGCTCGAATCAAACCCGCGATCTTGCAAATCAGTAGCCGATAATAACAACAAAAATTGTTAATGCATCACAGAGCACGGGGAAAAAGTGTCAATAAAATATGACACTATGACATCATTGCCATCAAACAACTCCAATTTTCACATCTATTCTGCAACAGATGTCGCAGTGCTGTGATTATCAATT